>NC_088222.1:23623190-23781718 GCF_036934945.1 Oncorhynchus masou masou | reverse complement strand
CTTTTGATTCTCTATCCACAGACAGAGCAAATGTAGCATTCTCTGCCTCACTGGGATTCAGTGGAGAATTGGGACCCTTCAACAGTGGAACCACCATGGTCTATAAAAACATACAGTGGCTTGTAAAAGTATTCACTCCCTTGGCATTCACTCCCTTGGCATTTTTCTTATTTTGTTGTCTTACAATCTGGAATTAAAATCGATTTTTTGGGGGGGGTTGTATCATTTGATTTACACAACATGCCTACCACTTTGAAGATGCTAAATATGTTTTATTGTGAAACAAACAAGAAATAAGACAAGACACTGAAAACTTGAGCTTGCATAACTATTCAAAAGTCAATACTTTGTAGAGCCACCCTTTGCAGCAAGTACAGCTGCAAGACTCTTGGCGTATGTATCTATAAGCTTGGCACATCTAGCCACTGGGAGTTTTTCCCATTCTTCCAGGCAAAACTGTTCAAGTTGGATGGGTTCCGCTGGTGTACAGCAATCTTAAAGTCATAACACAGATTCTCAATTGGATTGAGGTCTGGGTTTTGACTAGTCCATTCCAAGATATTTAAATGTTCCCCTTAAACCATTCAAGTGTTGCTTTAGCAGTATGCTGGGGTCATTGTCCTGCTGGAAGGTGAACCTCCGTCCCAGTCTCAAATCTCTGGAAGACTGAAACAGGCAGCGCCATCAATCATTCCTTCAATTCTGACAAATTTCTCAGTCCCTGACAATGAAAAACATCATCACAGCATGATGCTGCCATTTTGGCGAACACCAAACGCATTTGCTTATTTTTTTCTTTAAGCAATGGTTTGTTATGGTGCCATATTCTTTCCAATTTTTAATAATGGATTTAACGGTGCTCCGTGGGATGTTCAGTTTCTGATATTTTTTTATAACCCAACCCTGATCTGTACTTCTCCACAACTTTGTCCCTGACTTGTGGAGAGCAACTTGGTCTTCATGGTGCCGCTCGTTTGGTGCTGCCCCTTGCTCCGTGGTGTTGCAGACTCTGGGGCCTTTACTGAGATCATGTGACAGATCATGTGACACTTAGATTGCACACAGGTGGACTTTATTTAACTAATTATGTGACTTCTGAAGGTCATTGGTTGCACCAGATCTCATTTAGGGGCTTCATAGCAAAAGGGATGAATACATTTGCACACACCACTTTTCCATTTTTCTATTTTATGATAAAAAAAACATGTTATTATTTAAAAAAAATCACTTCACCAATTTGGACTATTTTGTGTTTGTCCATTACATGAAATCCAAATAAAAATCTATTTAAATTACAGGTTGTAATGCAAAAAAAAATAAAAATGAAAAACGCCTAGGGGGATGAATACTTTTGCAAGGCACTGTATTCACAAACAACAGCAACAACTACAGCCCAATTATAGGTATGGTAATGTACTCACAAGAATTTGTACTGAAGCACACAGTTATCTGATTAAGAAAACACTAAACTGAAGCTCATCTCTATGTTAGGAATGATCTCTCTCCTTTAATTCCCTCTGATACAGATATCTTCACTGCACCAGTGAGAGGTGTCTACTACTTTAGATTGACCCTTTGTGGTATTGGTACAAATGGATGGGTGCTTTGCTTGATAAAAATGTCAGTATAAAAAAGTTAGTATTGTATTTTGATGAAATCAATAGCGGTGGGCATAAAAAGTTTGTGTCTAATGCAGCTGTACTACATCTGGAGGAGAGTGATGTGGTATACATGAAAACCAGTGAGAGGGCTTCTGATGATTCAAATAACCGTACTATCTTCAATGGCTTCCTTCTTTTCCCAATGGGAAATTAACACCATGTTGTGATGAGAAGCTTCACTAAAGTGTATTGATGCTGGGGATACCGCTCGAATCAACCAGTGTAATTTTCTCTCACTAATAAATGCACGATTGAATGCACGATTGAATGCACGATTGAATGCACGATTGCACGATTGCACTATACAACGCGATACCTTTATGATTCAATATTATTTTGGTCAATGTCTGGGATTTCCTGGATATATAAAACGTAAACATATTGAAATAAATTTGTATCATGAGCATGTTTGTGGAGTTGTTCAGAGGGATGGTACCATATATTTTGAAACAGTAGATGGCAGCAATACCCAATAAAACAATCACTGCCTGTGCTAACAACTCAGAATAGGGGTAATAACAATGATACGATATGGATATAAAGCTGTGATTACCTCAGAGTTAAACAATGTGCCATTACACTGTACATTGATCATGGTGATTGCACTGTAAAAATGTTTTATCTGATTGTCAAATACTATTTCAGTTATACAGTATAATCCTGATTCCCCGCCTAGTGAGAACAATTGTTTGTGAAGTTGAATATTGGATTTCACTGTTGTTTTATATGAATTGTAATGTTAATAATTCTGTCAAATATGTTATATTCTGAGAGAGATGTGTAGGGGGTACTGTAGTTAGATTGTATCACAACGTACTATGGACATACACAGTCCATGGCAGAAATATTAGCTCCGGATTATTGTAGCGAATGGTGGGGCAGGGAAGTGAATCCGGGTCGCTGGCATGAAAAGGCAAAAACCATTCGTATTGCGCCACCAGGATTAACCCCATGGTGGAAATTGTAAAGTGGTTCATATAGCAAGGACCGCTACAATATCATCATAAGCAGGACATGTCACCAGAATATTAGAAAAAAACACAGAAAAATGTATTTTTCTTTCTTGTATCACAAAACGTTCTGATCGAACTAAAAAGTGTACAATGCAGCAACTGCTGTCACCCTATCACCCACATGATGTGTTGAGAGACACAGGGTAAAATATCATGTCTTCTCTGCTGGTGTGATACCCTGCAGCAATTTGCCTTATCTTGTTTTTCAAGTCTGGTGGTACTTTTCACCCAGTCCCTTCCCTTGTGATTTTAGTCACTTCCTTCTGTCTCACTCTCTTTCTCTCTCCTTCCCCTCAGATGAATTTCGGATGCCAGTCACCCAGCCATAGATCTGTGTGTGCGCACGAGAAAGGGAATAGTGAGAGAGTAAGAGGAAGCGAGAGAGAGAGAGGGGGAGGGAGGAAGAGAGGAAGGGAGAGGGATAGTTGGACAGAGTGCTGAACGTAGGGCAGTGCATCATTGTCTTATGATGTGAGCAGGGAGGCAGGAAGGAGGAGAGGGACCAAAGTAAGAGGAGGAGAGAGGGAATAAACTGAGAACGCAGCTGGACTACATGTCTAGTCTGAGGGAGCCAGATTAGTGGTGACTCAGAGCTTTTGGAATACTTACCAGAAGGGAATATGGCTTTGCACCACTGTTAGACTGCATAGTGTAGGCTCATGTGAGTTTGTGGGTGCCACGGAGGGACTGAAAGGGAGAAGGAGTTCAACCTCATCAAAAAGGAGTCACTCAGTGCCCCCCTCCTCAAAGACTTGGAGCAGAGAAGTACAGAGGAGGGGGGCAAGGTGGAGAGGAGGCCAGGTGGAGAGGTGGGCCCCCACGTCTGGACGCAGAACACCTAAAGGACAAAGTGAAACGTGCCACAGCTCAACCCAAGGTTTGACAAATGCTGACAATGGTAAGTCACCTGAACATGCTTAGTGACCCGGTCAAGATTGACTGTGAAGGCAGGGGACAGGTTCCTCATTGCTTGTCATGGATATAAATATATATAGTGATGATGAGAGGACACTGTTTACACCTCTTTTACAGTGTCAGAAAGGGAATTATTGGCAGATTGATCAACTGTGTATGAGGAGGCGGTAAGGCACTTGTCACGGAATGTTCCATAGTGACATCAGATGGGGTCAGTTGGGACTACAACCAACTGACATCTACAATGTGACAGTCAAAGAGTGGTGCCTGCAGGCACAACTGATTAGATGATCTGCCTGCAATTCTGACAGCGCTGCATGAAGCCTGGGGGGTGAGTGTGGGCTGTGGGACAAAAATATTTTTTGCATGCACACACTCAGTCACACACACACACAGCTATCTTGTGGTATTTTACTGTATCAGCAAATGCAAACTCACACATAATGTTTTAGGCACACCCACTGCCTCTCATATACACACACACACACACACACACACACACACACACACACACACACACACACACACACACACACACACACACACACACACACACACACACAATTGTCCTTGCTTTGGCCACAAACTATAGTTGCATGCATCAGTCAAATAAAGACACACATATACACACACGGCTACTCTGGCATTTACTGCGTCAGTTAAATGCACACAGAGTCACTGATTCATTTCCCCTTGTCAGGCTTTAATTAAGTCGTTAGCATAAATTCATACATTATCCCCCCGCCCAAGGTTGGGACAGGACGGTTTGAGAGGATGCCCATGAGGGAGACAGAGAGAGAGGTCACCAAAGGAGTCATGCTGTGACTAGATGATCTCTGTGAAATATGACCTCTGAAGGAAACAGAACCTGGGCAGACCATGCGTTTATGTTCTGAATATAATGTGCTGAATCCAGTAAGGGTTTCCTTTGACTAAAAGTAAGCAAGGGTCAAGACTCCAAAGACTGTTTCTTGACTGTCATGCACCCCCATGTACTGCTCTGTGACACCTTGGTGTTATGAGGGTACTGTAATCCAGCTCACAATACTAAAACAACCTCTTCTACATTATCTGATATAATATTGTCTCACATTGTCAATGTAGGGTTTATCCTTCTAAATTATTTCATGTTTGTTCTAACTTGTGGTAGACGAGAAAAGGTCCATTATTCATGACTATCTCCAATTTGCTGTCGAGGCTTTAGACCTTTGTTTGTCCTCTATTTCGGATGCATATGGGCAGCTCTGGCAGTGTCCTTGATTTGTACTTTGTTGGAATCCAATTGTTCTGCCCTGGTACGGATTCCTTTCACAGTGCCTTATCAAAATGAGACATCATAATGTGCTCTTTACAATAAACTAACCTTGACTTTCCATAGATGTGATGGTGATGGTGGACACAAGCTCCCCTGGGTTTTCAGATCACTGAGTCAGTCGGCCAGGAGATGGGGAGACGGGCGGCTGACCTGACCACTCCTGTGCCAGTACTGGGAGTTCCTGCCCTGGTAGGGGTGCGTGGTTGGAGTACAGCAGGGGGGGGGAGGGCTGGGGGAGTGCTGCCACTGACATGGGGTCCCCAGTGCAGTATCGGAGTGCAGACTTCACCCGGCATGAGAGCTCCACCCATCTTGCACGGGACAAAAATAACAGGCACATTCCCCAGTCAATCAGGAAGAAGCATTACTCCTACATGCAATGGCTACATCCCAAAAGAGGCAAAGGAAGAGGAGGGAATCAGACAGACTAAGAGTGTCAGACAAAGAGGTGTTCTTTCAAAACAGAGTTTAGATTCCAAGACCAAAAAAGGTGTGACATTTGAAGAGATTTCCAGTGAACTTACAGAGAATGTGGTCTTCAACAAATGGAAAAGTGGGACTTATTGCTATGCCCGGGCAATCAAGACTAACCCACACCTATTAGGGGGTGTGGGGAACAGCAAGATTAAAGGGAGGCGGGACTTGCGCTACACAAATGGCAGCGTAGTTGACTCGGAGGCTATAGGAGGGATTTGTATTGATGGCAGTGATGAGGCGGAGCCTGTCTCAACCATGTCCTCTCGAGGAAGGGACCAATCAAAACCTAAAGAACATTCTGTGGCACATTCATATTGTGGGAATGCAAAACGATCACCTGCTCCCCCACCTCTCTGGATGCTCCAGGAAATGTGCAGACACTGTGGAGGGAGACAGACTGTGGTCCCTGGAGCTGAAGATGAAGATGCGAGTCTGAAAGTTAAGAGCCCTTCCTCTGCATGCCCTGAAGGAGCAACAGTCATGAAAACACCTATTTCACTCACAGACAGAAACCACCTTCTCCCTTCACATACTGAAAAAGAGAGGAACTCTACATGCTCCACTCTGAGGCTTGCAGACAGGGATCTGATACAAAGACAGCCGACACAAACAGAATCTCAATCCACCCACCCCCGCTGTAAACCCCCTATTTACAACAACAAAGACAGGAAGCCCAACCTGCCTGCAAACCCAGCGCCTGCATGGAAAACCAAAGATCTGAAACAGACTAATGGTTATACCTCACATTATACATACCCCCTGCATAACTCTATCAGAGACCCAGTAGAAACCCTAGTTCCACCTTCACATACACACTCAGACAAGCCAATCCGCCAAAGAACCATCTTACACACAAAATCTATTACAGTCACTAAGGCAACTATTGAACCCAGGCGTGCAGATGCCAACACCCTTGAGACCCCATCTCACTGGAGTAAAATTCCTCGACCGAAAATACTCAAAATGTATCCTCAGATCGCAATAGCCACCAGGGCAAACACGCCACGCGCACACCGTAAACATCCAAAGACGCCCACACACCCAAATACACAGCCCAACCCATCAAATACATCATGTACATCTACTCACCCTTACCGTCCAAACACACCATACAGAACCTTTCCTCCAAACCATGTTAACCCATCCCATGTTATTAGAGCCCCTAAGCCTAAAAACACAACACCACGGTCTAACACTGCTACAACATTACATATAAGTGCACCCCCTTACCCTGCTAACACACACGCAACTAAACCCCCTAACTCTGCAAACTCACATACAGCTACACCTCCCACCCCTGAAAGCACACTGACGACAACCATAAAACTCCTAAACAGTGCTACTAAAACGATACATAGAACAACACTCCCTAGCCTAGCTAACACATTACATATAGCTTCAACTCTAAAACCAGCAAACACACCATGCAAAGCCACTCTCTCTTACCCTTACAACCCATCACACACAACTACTCTCACAAGCTATTATAACCCATCACACGCGACTACTCCCACAAGCTATTATAACCCATCACACACAACTACTCCCACAAGCTATTATAACCCATCACACACGACTACTCCCACAAGCTATTATAACCCATCACACACAACTACTCCCACAAGCTATTATAACCCATCACACACAACTACTCACACAAGCTATTATAACCCATCCCACACAACTACTCCCACAAGCTATTATAACCCATCACACACAACTACACCCACAAACTATTATAACCCATCACACACAACTACTCCCACAAGCTATTATAACCCATCACACACAAATACACCTACAAAACCTTTGTTCCATACCCTTAACCTGTCAAACACATCACACACTCCTAGTTCCCCTGACTTTGCTAATGCATCCCCCATAACACCCCCTAACGTTGATAACGCATCACATACAACTACATCCTCTCTCGGTTCAAATGCCTTATACACAGCTACGCAGCATCAGTCCTCATCCACGTCACTGCCGATCTGTAGACCACTGATCATGACACAGATACACAACAATAAACCACCTGACCCATCAAACAGATCAACCACTGACACGCAGAATAACAGCACATTTATAAATACACATATTGAACAAACCGCTGCCCTTCACACCAGCTCTCATAACAGATTTGTTGTTGATCCAATAATGCATGCAACTGTATATGCCAAAGTATTGTCTCTGTCTAACAAAAGTAGACACTGTGCTCCTGCCATCGTATCACAGACACATCAGGAAAGACACTCTGGAATATTCAATGCATCACAGGTCACTAACCTTCCAAAACACATCACTGAAATAAGGATAAACAAGGAATGGGAACAGCAGGGACACAGTGTCACACAACATCAGGGAGACCTTTTCACAAACCTAAAACCTGGATCTGAGTGTCAGATACATTCTCACAAAGAGCACATTCCCTCCAGCGTGTTACATACACATGCAAATACCACATTTAGATTCAGCGTTGACAGGCAGATATACACAAATTATGCGCCAACTTCCAGCACACCACAAACACAAACAGATCCTAAGCCCCTCATTGCATCACAGACAAACACTACTGCACATGTCAAACCCATCACCGAAACACCAAACCACATAAACAAAGACTTCTGTTCCACACCAACCCCACACAAACACACAAGCCCCACACACCGACTCATACCACAGGCCCGTCCATACACAATCACTGAACTCCTCACACACAAAGCCATAAACCACAAGTACAACCCCCTTTTGCCGCCATCACGCATGGCACACCTAGAATCCTACACCCTCACCCATTCCAATCAGACACACCAGATGATCCATCCAGTATTTTTGTTGTCAAGTACCATCCCACAACCCTCCCGAGACGACCCTAGGCTGGCTCACTCCCACCCGGCTGATACAGACCTGCTGCTGCTGCCCCCCTCCCCACAGTGCAGCAGGCCAGCCCCTTTCCATAGGAGGCTGCAGTGTGTGGAGGCCAGCCTGGCAGCCAACCAGGACAGGATCACTACACTTCTCAACATCATCCAAGACCTTGAGATGAGCCATGCTCTCAACAAGGGGTAAGAAGAGAAAGCGAACGTGAGAAAGGGAAGAAATAGAAAGGGAAGTAGAAGGAGTGAGTAGAGAAAGTGAACGGGATGACATTACAGAGAAGAGAGAAGGAATTAGAGAGAAGCCTCTTTTGTTCTAGTTAACATCTCCTGCTCTTTGTTTCAGTCGGCGATGCTACAGGACAGGCCAAGACCTCCGGGAGTGCTCCACCTGTCAGAAGACTGCTTGTATCGTATATAGGTGAGACACAGGAAGCATGGTCAGATCAGCGGACTCTTTCCTCCTGTTTTTGCTTTCCTCCTTTTCAACCTCTCTTGCTCTATCTCTCTGTCCCTGCAGTGTGGAGTATGACTTCAGGCAGCAAGAGAGACGTTTCTTGGAGGTTTTGTATCCCCAGAGGGCTGACAACAACACTCCTCCCTCCCTGCCCCACAACAGCACCCTGCTGACGAACGCCATCACTAAGACCATGACCAAGTCCAAGGTTAAAAGCAAGAAGTTGTGCAAGATGCTTTTCCAATGGCTGCCTAGGACAATTCAGCGAACAAAGTCCTCCTGTCACCAACTCTCTCCAGATCATTTGAATTCCTAGCATGTTATTCATGAGGTATTGAGGTATCCCGATAATATAAGATCTGATGGTGTGTAACTCTGTAAAATACAAGGTCAAATCAAGATGTCAGTAATCTCCAGGTCGGAAAATCAGTCGGAATTCTGAGTCAGATGAACGTTCCAAATTATTTTTCACTGTCGGAGTAAGTTTTTCTGAGAGTTCCCAATTGTCTTGAGCACACTGAAGTCGGAAGTCAGAGATTTCCAAGTTCCCAGTTGTTTTGAACTCGGCATGATGTCCCTATCACAGCAAGTAGCACTTGTCATTGTAGAAGACACCTACATCACTTCCTGTCCACATGATGGGTGTTCTGAAATCTGATTTGCTCCTTAATGACTGATTGACACCCTATTGTCCAATCACGATATAGCATGAACAGGAATTGCCCTTCATAACTACAGACCTTTGCCCAGTTGAGCAACAGTCTATCATATGGAGAAAACTTCATCCCTCAGGTTAAAATCATGAACTTTCATCCAAAGCACATGCACTAGTTGTTGAACTAGATACAACATCCAAAAGTTTGCTAGAATGCAATCACTATTTTCAGAGCCTATTGTAGATGATAGTCCATATTCTATAGTATTTTATTGTAGCTAAGCATCAAGTGAAGTGTTGCAGTCCTCTACCAGCTTATCCCAGGGTCAATGTATATACATCATATTTTTGAAAAATAAACCAAAGCCCACAGTACATACTGTAAACATTTTCTTTTCATGTTTGATTAAATATCTTATCGCTGACATCAATGTCTATCCTTCCTTGTTTGTAATATAATCTCTTACATAAAACACACCTAAGGTACTGGGACATTTACAAGCACTCACGCATGGTGCTACACAGGAATCCACCCATCAAACTCATACATACTGTAGTCATCCAGGTCCCCTCTGTTCTCTGACCTGACACTGTTAGACAGTTCTCAGCAGCCAGCTCATCCTGGAAGTGGAGAAACTTCCATTCTCTTTTTCCCAGAGGGGATGAAGCTTGTGCAGAAGGTCTCCAAATCCTCAAACAATCTAAAGCCTAACAGGGTTTCTTAAAATTCCACGGAGTTCAACAAAGGCAGGATGGAACCCAGCGGCAGGGTAGCCTAGTGGTTAGAGAGTTGGACTAGCAACCAGAGGGTGCAAGTTCAAACCCCGAGCTGATAAGGTACAAATCTGTCGTTCTGCCTCTGAACGGGCAGTTAACCCACTGTTCCTAGGCCGTCATTGAAAATAAGAATTTGTTCTGAACTGACTTGCCTAGTTAAATAAAGGTAAAATAAAAATGACGCATGGAAATCCCACAATAAAATGTTCCATGGGCACATGCAAATACACATGTGTGCACCACAGCTCATACACACAACCTCCTACACCAAAAGCACCAAATGACAGGCTTCAAGTAAGCATTAATAACTTTAGCTCATGCTGCTAGTGAATGACTCTTACAAATAAGCAGCTGCCAAGGGGTACATGCCATTTTGGAAAAGATTAATCTTGAGCCAGAGATCATGAAAAACGTAGAGAGACATGCTGTTAGAGAAGTCCTGTCAGACATGTATTGTTGTGAACTATTTGTTGGCAGCCCTGGCAGCTATGCCAGCCTTGCTGCATGACGAGGACAAAGTAGTGCCCTCTTACCCCTCTCATACTCACTCTCATACACTCCCTTTGGCTTCAGAGCACTGCTAGCACTGGAGAAAATGGTGTGTATTCTTCCATGTTGCTAGCACTGGAGAAAATGGTGTGTATTCTTTCATGTTGCTAGCACTGGAGAAAATGGTGTGTATTCTTCCACGTTGCTTTCCCTCATGTTGTTTCTCCAGAACAAGCCTCATCTCTTAAATGTCAACACAAACGGCAGACTATTCATCTTGTACTGTGTCTGATGCTAGAGAGAGATCGAGAGAGAGAGATGGAGACTCAAATTGCATGCAAGGGTAGAGAGGAAAATACAATGTTGTTGTATGTGTGTGCTTTAGGCTGGTGCAGTTAAACAGATGTGACGTAATACAACTCTGTTGAAGTTTTAAGTGTGCATGTCCTGTCAGATGTCAAAGCAGAGAACTGTGAGGAAGCTCATCCTTGTCCTGCACTGTTAGCACATGATTCCCACGAACCTCCAGTTCAAACTGGCTTTGAGATTAAAGTTTTGGTAAAGAAACATTCTATTGGAAATGAGGCAGCTAGCTATAAAGAGAATGCAATTACCCTACTAGGATCAAAGAGAGACCATAGTAACTGAAACAGGGCCATGCCTCTTAGAAATAACTATAGACTAAACTGCTCTCTTGCATTTTGCTTATTACTGCCTTGTTTTAACAATACATCCAATCTGCAGTGATGTTTTTACTGAGACACAAAACAATGATGAATCGGCAAAAAGTATTTCAGTTATGAACTGTGGCAGACTACAGAATGCGCGTTTGTGTGTGTGTGTGTGTGCGCATATGTGCGTGTGTGTGCGTGTGTGTGTGTCTGGGAGGCATTGGTTTGGGGGAGTGTATTTTTACGCACGTTCTTGTAATGGTACCGAAAGATATGGTCGACGTTTTACGTTCTCCTGAGCAATTGTGCTATTTTGTGTTTTTTTTGCGTTGATCCTAACTTTTTTTTGTACGTAATGTTTTGGCCGTCATTTCATATGACTGAAAAGAGCATCTGGACATCAAAACAGCAATTACTAACCTACATTTGGCTGAGGACTTATATTTCAACGAATCAGAGTTGGAGGCCATAATGCTCATTGCAGATCAGCTTCATTAATAAGTGCATTGATGTCGTAATCCCCACAGTGACCATACATACATATCCTAACCAGAAGCAAAGGATTAGAGGCAACATCCACACTGAGCTAAAGGCTAGAGCTGCCGCTTCAATGAGCGGGACACAAATCTAGAAGTTTATTTTTTTTAAACGATGCCCTCCGATGAACCATCAAATTAGCAATGCATCAATACATCACTAAGATCGAATCCTACTACACCGGCTCTGACACTCGTCTCGGATGATGCAGGGATTGCAAACTATCACGAATTATAAAGGGGAAGCCAGCTGTGAGCTGCCCAGTGCCTAGAAGGCGAGCTAAATGCCTTCTACGCTCATCACTTGGCGGAGGCTGCGCTATAGAGGTCGGCGTGCAGGATATCTAACGACACTGTGACCGCGACTGGATAAGTCGCCATTACCCTCCTTTCTATTGGCGAACGTGCAATCATTAGAAAATATCAATCAAATGTATTTACGTCACAAAGTGCTATACAGAAACCCAGCCTAAAACCCCAAACAGCAAGCAATGCAATGTAGAAGCATGGTGGCTAGGAAAAACTGGATGAGCTCAGTTCAAGACCATCCTATAAATGTGATCTGAAGAACTGTAATATCCTGTGTTTCACCCAGTCGTGCCTGAGCAAGGACATGGAAAATATAAATATAGTTGGTTTTCTATACATCTGCAGGACAAAACATCTGCGTTCGTTAAGCTGAGGGGTGGGGGGGGGGTGTCTCTATGCCAACAACAGTTGGTGTGGGATCTCTAATATTAAGGAAGTCTCTAGGTTCTGCTTGCCTGAGTTAGAATACCTGATGATAAGCTGTAGCTATTTTTCGTAGCTGTCTATTTACCACCATAAACGATGCTGGAACTAAGACTGCACGCAATGAGCTGTATAAGGCCATAAGCAAACAAATACATGTTCAACCAGATGTGGCGCTCAGCGTGGCCGGGGAATTGAATGCGAGGAAATTGAAATTCCTTTTACCTAATTTCTATCAGCATGTCTCCTGTGCAACTGGAATATGTTCCGAATATGTTCCGGGATTCATCCGATGGCATTAAGGAGTTTACCACATCGGTCACCGGCTTCATTAACTTCTCTAGGGTATGGGGCAGCATTTGGAATTTTGGATGAAAAGCATGCCCAAATTAAATGGACTGCTACTCGGGCCCAGAAGATATGATATGCATATAACTGGTAGATTTGGATGGAAAACACTCTAAAGTTTCCAAAACTGTTAAAACAGTGTCTGTGAGTATAACTGAACTGATTTGGCAGGGGAAAACCTGAGAAAAATCCATTCAGGAAGTAGTTTTTATTTTGTTTTTGTAGTTTTCTATTCAATGCCATTACAGTATCCATTGACTTAGGACTCAAATTGTAGTTCCTATGACTTCCACTAGATGTCAACAGTCTTTGGAAATTGTTTCAGGCTTGAATTCTGATAAATGAGGGAGTAAGACCAGTCTGAATGAGTGGACCTTGACGTGTCACAGAGCTTTTTCATAAGCAATCCCGAGAGAGTGCATTTCTTGTTTACCGTTTATATTGATGACGTTATTGTCCGGTTGAAATATTATATATAATTTGACATCATTTGACATGTTTCTATGAACTTTACGGATACAATTTGGATTTTTTTGTCTGCCCGTTTTGACTGCGTTTGAGCCTGTGGATTACTGAAGAAAACAAACAAAATGGAGGTTTTTGCATATAAATAGACTTTATCGAACAAAAGGAACATTTATTGAGTAAATTAATGTCTTCTAAGTGCAACCATATGAAGATCAAAGGTAACATAACTCTTCTGCTTGGCTGGTTACTGTTTGTAACGATTTGTCTACTGGGCTATGTTCTCAAATAATCGTAAGGTATGCTTTCGCCGTAAAGCATTTTTTAAATGTGACACCGTGGTTGGATTCACAAGAAGTTAATCTTTAAACCTATGTAAAATATGTTTTGTTTTCTGAATTTTTATAATGAGTATTTCTGTATTTGAATTTGGCGCTCTGCAATCTCACTGGATGTGACTGCTGAGAAGTTAATTAAACGGCTACCCATACTTTCTTCTCACTCCTTACCTATATTTTTATTTTATTTAAAAAAAATATTTCAGCTTTACAAGTTCTCATTTACAACTGCGACCTGGCCAAGATAAAGCAAAACAGTGTGACAAAAACAACAACACAGAGTTACACATAAACAAACGTACAGTCAATAAGAATAGAAACATCTATGGACAGTGTGTGCAAATGTAGAAGAGTAGGGAGTTAAGGCAATAAATAGGCCATAGAGGTGAAATAATTACAATTTAGCATTAACACTGGAGTGATATATGTGCAGATGATGATGTGCAAGTAGAGATACTGGGGTGCAAAAGAGCAAGAGGATAAGTAACAATATGGGGAAGGGGTAGTTTGGTGTGCTGTTTACAGATTGGCTGT
Source organism: Oncorhynchus masou masou (assembly GCF_036934945.1). Lineage (NCBI taxonomy): Eukaryota > Metazoa > Chordata > Actinopteri > Salmoniformes > Salmonidae > Oncorhynchus > Oncorhynchus masou. The sequence goes on along the minus strand of NC_088222.1, from coordinate 23,767,459 downwards.
TAACAGGTACAGTGCTCTGTAAGCTGCTCTGACATCTGATGCTTAAATTTAGAGAGGGAGATATCTTCAGAGATTTTGCAAATCGTTCCAGTCATTGGTAGCAGAGAACTGGAAGGAAATGCGGCCAAAGGAAGTGTTGGCTAAGGGGATGACCAGTGAAATATACCTGCTGGAGTACGTGCTACAGGTGCGTGTTGCTATGGTGACCAGTGAGCTGAGATAAGGCGGGGATTTACCTAGCAAAGACTTATAGATGACTTGGAGCCAGTGGGTTTGGCGACAAATATGTAGTGAGGGCCTGCCAACGAGAGCACACAGGTCGCAGTGGTGGGTAGTATATGGGGCTTTGGTGACAAAACTGATGGCACTGTGATAGAAAACATCCAGTTTGCTGAGTAGAGTGTTGGAGGCTATTTTATAAATGACATCGACAAAGTCAAGGATTGGTAGGATAGTCAGTTTTACGAGGGTATGTTTGGCAGCATGAGTGAAGGAGGCTTTGTTGCGAAATAGGAAGCTGATTCTAGATTTAATTTTGGATTGGAGATGCAACTTCTTGGCGCATCCATCCCGTTAGCGGGATCCTTTTCATCAACATCCGCTGAATTGCAGAGCACCAAATTCAAATTAAATTACAAAAAATATTTAATTTTCATGAAATCACAAGTCTAATATAGCAAAACACAGTTTAGCTTGTTGTTAATGCACCTGGAATGTCAGATTTCAAAAAAGCTTTTTGGCGAAAGCATACCAAGCGTTTATGTAAGGACATCTCTCTCAGCAGACAAAACATTACAAACAGCAAGCAGCAAAGTAGATTGGTCACGAAAGTCAGAAAAGCAATAAAATGAATCGCTTACCTTTGATGATCTTTGGATGTTTGCACTCACGAGACTCCCAGTTACACAATAAATGTTCCTTTTGTTCCATAAAGATTATTTTTATATCCAAAATACCTCCATTTGTTTGGCGTGTTATGTTCAGAAATCCACATGCTCGAGCGGTCACGACGGGGCAGACGAAAATTCCAAATAGTATCCGTAAAGTTCTTAGAAACATGTCAAATGTTTTTTTATAATCAATCCTCAGGTTGTTTTTACAATATGTAATCGATAATATTTCAACCGGACTGTAGCTTCTTCAATAGGAGAGAGAGAGAAAATGTCTGATCCACTCTGTTGGCGCATGCAAAATGCTGCTGGCACCCAGCCATCCAATGACGCAATGTGATATTTCTCGCTCATTTTTCAAAATAAAAGCCTGAAACTATATCTAAAGACTGTTCGCACAATGTGGAAGCCATAGGAAAAGGAATCTGGTTGATATACCTTTAAACAGAGGGAAGGCAAGCAATGGAACAGAGAGCTTTCAGGAAAAACAACAATTCTTGGCTGGATTTTCCTCGGCGAGGCAGTCATTTGAGAAGCCAAGGCTATTGAGTCTGCCGATAAGAATGCGATGATTGACAGAGTTGAAAGCCTTGACCAGGTCGATGAAGACGGCTGCACAGTACTTTCTTTTATCGATGGCGGTTATATCGTTTAGGACATTGAGCGTGGCTGAGGTGCACCCATGACCAGCTCGAAAACCAGATTGCATGGTGGAGAAGGTACGGTGGGATTCAAAATGGTCGGTGATCTGTTTGTTATCTTGCCTTTTGAAGATTTTAGAAAGGCAGGGCAGGATGGATTTAGGTCTATAACATTTTGGGTCTAGAGTGTCTCCCCCTTTGAAGAGGGGGATGACTGTGGCAGCTTTCCAATTTTTAGGGATCTCAGACGATACGAAACATTGGTTGAATATGCTGGTGTTTGTGGTTGCAGCGATTTCTGCAGTTAATTTTAGAAAGAGAGGGTTCAGATTGTCTAGCCCAGCTGATTTGTAGGGATCCAGATTTTGCAGCTCTTTCAGAACATCTGTCTTCTGGATTTGGGTGAAGGAGAAGCGGTGGTGGGCTTGGGCAAGTTGCTGCAGGGGGTATGAGATGTTGGCTGGGGTAGGGGTAGCCAGGTGGAAAGCATGGCCAGCCGTAGAAAAATGCTTATTGAAACTATCGATTATTGTAGATTTATCGGTGGTGACAGTGTTTCCTATGCTTAGTGCAGTGGGCAGCTGGGAAGAGATGCTTTTATTCTCCATGGACTTTACAGTGTCCCATAACTTTTTCGAATAAGTTCTACAGGATGCAAATAACTGACTGAGTATATTGGTTCCTGACATCCCTGAAAAGTTGCATATCGTGGGGGCTATACGATGCAATTGCAGAACGCCACAGGATGTTTTGCTGGTCAAGGGCAGTCAAGTCTGGGGTGAACCAAGGGCTATATCTGCTCTTAGTTCTACATTTTTTGAATGGGGCACTCTTATTTAAGATGGTGAGGAAGGCACTTTGAAGAGCAACCAGGCATCTTCTACTGTTTTAGGGAGCATTTGACAGTGATGAGGGGTGGGCACGCAGGCAATGGTCACGCAGGCAATGAGACAATGATCGCTGAGATCCTGGTTGAAGACAGCAGAGGTGTATTTAGAGGGGAAGTTGGTCAGGATGATATCTAAGAGGGTGCCAATGGTTACGGATTTAGGGTTGTACCTGGTAGGTTCCTTGATAATTTGTGTGAGATTGAGGGCATCTTGTTTAGATTGTAGGATGGCTGGGGTGTTTAAAGACTTCGTTGAGATCGGTGTTCCATCCACGGGACAGTTGAGCTAATGTAGGCTAATGCGATTAGCATGACGTTGTAAGTAACAACAACATTTTCCAGGACATAGACATACAGTGATTTGCGAAAGTATTTGGCCCCCTTGAACTTTGCAACCTTTTGCCACATTTCAGGCTTCAAACATAAAGATATAAAACTGTATTTTTTTGTGAAGAATCAACAACAAGTGGGACACAATCATGAAGTGGAACGACATTTATTGGATATTTCAAACTTTTTTAACAAATCAATAACTGAAAAATTGGGCGTGCAAAATTATTCAGCCCCTTTACTTTCAGTGCAGCAAACTCTCTCCAGAAGTTCAGTGAGGATCTCTGAATGATCCAATGTTGACCTAAATGACTAATGATGATAAATACAATCCATCTGTGTGTAATCAAGTCTCCGTATAAATGCACCTGCACTGTGATAGTCTCAGAGGTCCATTAAAAGTGCAGAGAGCATCATGAAGAACAAGGAACACACCAGGCAGGTCCGAGATACTGTTGTGAAGAAGTTTAAAGCCGGATTTGGATCCAAAAACATTCCCCAAGCTCTAAACATCCCAAGGAGCACTGTGCAAGCGATAATATTGAAATGGAAGGAGTATCAGACCACTACAAATCTACCAAGACCTGGCCGTCCCTCTAAACTTTCAGCTCATGCAAGGAGAAGACTGATCAGAGATGCAGCCAAGAGGCCCATGATCACTCTGGATGAACTGCAGAGATCTACAGCTGAGGTGGGAGACTATGTCCATAGGACAACAATCAGTCGTATATTGCACAAATCTGGCCTTTATGGAAGAGTGGCAAGAAGAAAGCCATTTCTTAAAGATATCCATAAAAAGTGTTGTTTAAAGTTTGCCACAAGCCACCTGGGAGACACACCAAACATGTGGAAGAAGGTGCTCTGGTCAGATGAAACCAAAATTGCACTTTTTGGCAACAATGCAAAACGTTATGTTTGGCGTAAAAGCAACACAGCTCATCACCCTGAACACACCATTCCCACTGTCAAACATGGTGGTGGCAGCATCATGGTTTGGGCCTGCTTTTCTTCAGCAGGGACAGGGAAGATGGTTAAAATTGATGGGAAGATGGATGGAGCCAAATACAGGACCATTCTGGAAGAAAACCTGATGGAGTCTGCAAAAGACCTGAGACTGGGACAGAGATTTGTCTTCCAACAAGACAATGATCCAAAACATAAAGCAAAATCTACAATGGAATGGTTCAAAAATAAACATATCCAGGTGTTAGAATGGCCAAGTCAAAGTCCAGACCTGAATCCAATCGAGAATCTGTGGAAAGAACTGAAAACTGCTGTTCCCAAATGCTCTCCATCCAACCTCACTGAGCTCGAGTTGTTTTGCAAGGAGGAATGGGAAAACATTTCAGTCTCTCGATGTGAAAAACTGATAGAGACATACCCCAAGCGACTTACAGCTGTAATCACAGCAAAAGGTGGCGCTACAAAGTATTAACTTAAGGGGGCTGAATAATTTTGCACGCCCAATTTTCCAATTTTTGATTTGTTAAAAAAGTTTGAAATATCCAATAAATGTCGTTCCACTTCATGATTGTGTCCCACTTGTTGTTGATTCTTCACAAAAAATACCGTTTTCTATCTTTATGTTTGAAGTCTGAAATATGGCAAAAGGTCGCAAAGTTCAAGGGGGGCGAATACTTTCGCAAGGCACTGTATATTGGCAGAAAACTTAAATTATTGTTAATCTAACTGCACTGTCCAATTTACAGTAGCTATTACAGTGAAAGAATACCATGCTATTGTTTGAGGAGAGTGCACAGTTTGAACATGAAAAGTTATTAATAAAAAATGAGGCACATTTGGGCAGTCTTCATACAAAATTTTGAACAGAAATGCAATGGTTCATTGGATCAGTATAAAACTTTGCACATTCACTGCTGTCATCAAGTGGCCAAAATCTAAATTACAGCTGGGCTGGAATAATACATGATGGCCTTTTCTTGCATTTCAAAGATGATTGTACAAAAAAGAGAATGGTTGGATTTTTCTTGGTATTATCTTTTACCAGATCTATTGTGATATATTCTCCTACATTCCTTTCACATTTACACAAACGTCAAAGTGTTTCCTTTTAAATGGTATCAAGAATATGCATATCCTTGCTTCAGAGCTTTAGTTACAGGCAGTTAGATTTGGGTATGTCATTTTAGGTGAAAATTTAAAAAAAGAAGCAGATCCTTAAGAGGTTTTAAGCATGTCCCAGTTTAGGTCACCTAACAGTACGAACTCTGAAGTTAGATGGGGGCGATCAATACAGATATGGTGTCCAGGGAACTGCTGGGGGCTGAAGGGGGTCTATAACAAGCGGCAACGGTGAGAGACTTGTTTCTGGAAAGGTGGATTTTTAAAAGAAGAAGCTTGAATTGTTTGGGCACAGACCTAGATAGTATGACAGAACTCTGTCTCTAGAGGCACCATTTAAGCCAGGTGAGGTCACCGCATGTGTGGGGGGTGGAACAAAAGGACTAGCTAAGGCATATTGAGCAGTGCTGGAGGCTCCAAAATGAAATAAGACAATGATCACTAACCAAAACAGCAGTAGACAAGGCATATTGACATTAGGGAGAGGCAGGTGTAGCCGAGTGATCATAGGGTCTAGTGAGTAGCTATGCGAGCTGGAGATACGGTGATTCAGACAGCTAGCAGGCCGGGGCAACCAGACTAGCAGATGGGCCTGCGGGGGTCAACACAATGGAAGAGCCTGTAGAAACCCCCTCGGACGGTTACGTCGGCAGACCAGTCGTGATGGAAGGGCGGGGCTCCGTAACGGTAGTAAAAGGGTCCAGGCCAATTGGCAAAAGAGGTATTGTAGCCCAGGAATTGGCTGATGGAATCTCTTCGGCTAGCTGGGAGATGGGCCTAACTCCAAGCTAACTGGTGGTTTCTTTGGGACAGAGGCGTTAGCCAGGAGTAGCCACTCAGAAAATAGCTAGCTAGCTGCAATGATCCGGTGTAAAGGTTCAGAGCTTGCAGTAGGAATGTGGTAGAGAAAAGCAGTTCAATATGCTCTGGGTTGATGTTGCACTGTGCAGAGTGGCAGGAATTGACCGGGCTGAGATTGGCTGATGTCCGAGTTAACGGTGATGACCGCTAGCAATGGCTAACCAACTACTAGCTAGTAGCTAGTTAGCTGGCTAGCTTCTGATGGCGTTTCCGGTTCTAAAGTATAAAAAATAGCAGATCCATAACACATTGGGTGAGGCGGGTTGCAGGAGAGTATGTTCAGTCCGTAGATGGAAATTGAGATTAAAAACATAAAAAATATATACGATGAAAACAATATATACACAGGACAGGACAAGACGAGACAAAAACAGACGTCCGACTGCGACGCCATCTTGGAACATGTACTGTATATAGTACTTCAAACAATCACCTAATCAAACCTACATGTACATATTACCTCAATCAATCACCCCAACTGCCTCGTAACCAAGTACACTGACTCAGTACCAGTACTCCTTGTATATACAGTAAACTGTATATGGCCTCATTATTGTTATTTTGTGTTATTTTACTGTGTTACTATTTTATTTTTATTCTGTTGTTAATTTTCTTCCTTTTAACTGCATTGTTGGTTCAAAATTCAAAAGGCACTCGCACATCTGAGATATCTTTGTTGCAGGTGCACAGTAACAGTTGAATAAGATGAGAAAAAAGAAGAAACTGCACACTGCTCTTGCTAGTATCACTGCTCTTTAATAAGCTTTACGTATCGTTCTCAAGGCCTTCGTCAGAGCTTTTTGGTCCAATAGAGAAACCTTATTCAACTGCATTGTTGGGAAGACGCTTGTAAGTAAGCATTTCACAGTAAAGTCTACACTTGTTCTATTCGGCGCAATAAAATAAAATGTGCCCGCCCCAACTCCTGCACACCCACCCCACCCTCTCTCTCCTCTGCCTTGTCAGTATATAAATCTCCCAGCATAATCTTATAAACAGAACAGACTCTTCCACTCGTTCTTCCCTAAAAATGGAAACAGTGCTGCCGGTTTGATTCAGTTGGAGAGGACTAGTGACTCACTCTGACATGGAGATCTATTGGCGGCCCCTGGGGACAGCGAGGGGGGACAGGGGGGTGTAGGGGGACAGGCGGAGGATTACTCCCCCCTCTGTATTCTCTGAGCTGGGTGTTCTCCAGGGGGGTTTGAGTGGAGTTTCTGTCCGGAGAGATGCGAGGTCGGTGTGTCCTGTGACAATGATGCGATGTGACAGAGCACAGCAGAGGAGAAGAAAGAGAGGAAGGCACAAAAAGAAAAAAATAATGAAGTTAGCACTGTGATATTCAATGCTGCTGGCGCTCAACAATGCACAGGGGATAGATAGGATAGATAGGAGCCATGAATCAGTGGCCAGGGATGATGCTGCAGATAGTAGGAGGTGGCCTGATGGGGAAGGAGGGGGAATCATCAGGTACTGTAGCTCAGGATTTAGATACAGATACAAGGATTGGCTGAAGTTCAGGCCTGACTTACATAACAACCTAACACAGGGAAAGAAATGACAAACGGTGGCTGAGAAATATACATCACAATAGATAAAAATGTAAGTCTAAACTTCGTAACAATATTCAACTTGTGTATTCATTAAAAAAAAACTAGCTCAGGAGAACTACAAAGGAGGTATGCCACAAGTGCCACTGTGGCATACATTAGTCCTCTTTTCACTATGTGCTAAACCTGGTGCTTGAACGTACCGGCAAATGTGTTGGACTCGGCCGAAACGGTATCCCTCACCTCCAAAACAGGGTTCATCCAAACATAATGATGTATCCAAGAACTTGGGCCGTCTAAAAGCACCCTCAAATCCGCAAGCCCTGGGCTTACACAGGAAATGTGTCATGCTCAAACTAGCATTTCCAAGAAGTGCAAAGGAGGCCATTAAAATGTTCTCCTATTGAGCAGATTTGATGAACAAACAGATTATTTTTTTAAGCTTTAATTAACAACAAAATATTATTAAACCAACAGTTGCCAGTTATTCGTTTTTGTTAACCATAACCTTCAAAACTCACAAAATGTTCCAATTAGCACAAATTATCGAAATCGCTAAAATATTGCTAGCTAGCTATTTAGATAACTACAATTTGAATGAAATTGTTAGCTAACTTAGCTAGCTAGCTGTATTACCAAAATTATTTAAAAAAATAGTGAGTGGGCTTGCAACCAAAAAGATATTAACCGGTAGTTAACTAGCTTGTAGACTGTTGTGGCTATCCAAAAAGGCTTTGGTCTAGGTTACACTTTGATTTATTTTCAAATTGGGTTGGCTCTAAAACACATTGTACTAGTGAATTCTGTTTTAATCCCAAAACAGCCCAGTTCCCTCTTCTGATTGTGTATCTCTTAGCTGCGCTTTTGGGGGGTGGGGGAGGGTGGTCTTGAGCTCCAGAGAGGTGTGGTTTCTAGATCCCAGTCGATCCTGATTGGTAAGTATTGGTCAGGCTTAGGATGTACTCTGACACTATACAGTAATTACAGTAATGACAAATGTGCTCAGTGACAATAACGCTTGGGCCCAGTACCACCATGTAGAGAATCAAACAGCAGTGAGTTACACAGGACTGAAAGAGCTGTTTAGTCAGGACAACGACGTGGGAGGCAGTCCACTAACAGCTTGTTAGCACACAGCAGAGGATGAGCATGATGGACAGAGACAGGGATTTAGCGCTAGGAGACCTGTTTAATCCCTGTTAATTGGCCCAGAAGAGTCATACAACCTAGATAATCTTAGTGACACGACATGTCCTCCTGAGTAACACATAGCCTACTCATACACACGCACACATACACACTCACCATGCTATGTAAACACACTGGGCAGGATACAAATAAACAAGTACTTACAGTATCAGAGGAGGCCCATGCATCCCAAAAATCTGAGGGGGCACAAAGTACGTGTGGATGGTTGGGGGGTGCACCTCTCTAGACCACCCTGTCCAGCAGTTGGAGAATTTTGCATTTTTCACACCTGAAATGACTTTTTTCCTGCAATCTAGAGCCATACTGTAATCATTAAGCTTAATTCTATGTCAAATGTATGTTTCTTTTTCTGTATATCTAAGCATACCTCTTGAGCTTTCTGTATTCTGCTGACTGCTAAAAGATTGAAAGGAATGTGAGTCTTATTCAGTACATTTATTAGTTGCTTGCTTTTCCAACGTCTACCAACCGTCCAGCAGGAATGCCAGCTAAGATAGTTAGACAAGCTAGCTACTCTAACTTGATAGCCTGAAATGGCTTCTTGGTAGCCAGTTATGAGGTTGGGAGATTGTGGACCTATCTGGGCTAGCTAAAGGCAAATGTCGAGGTGGCTAGTAGTATTACAGAGAAACACTCAGCAACAAAAAATGAAATGTTTTTTCCCCCTACAGGACAAATATGAGGGGGCACATGCCCCTCTGCCCCCAATGTGCATGACGCCTCTGTACAGTATTTACATTCTGAGCACCTTTTCACATACATAAACTCACCCACTTATGCATACACAGTTCAAAGATGAATATTTTCACACTGTGAATAACATTTTTGCAGTGAGCACGTTCATGCATAAACATATGTTTTTGTTACTAGTACTGGCTCTGGGAGCCAGACATACATTTTCTCAATAGCACTTTTTCCAATTGCACAAAACATAATTGAATTAGTGCTGTGTGTAATTGTATTGCATTCCACGCTCTATTTAATACTTGTATTGGAAATACTTTTCTGTTGATAATGTGTGTGATCTATAAATATATCTACCCTCACCTTACATTAGAGTTCAGTTAACAGGAGAATTCACTGCTGAAAATCACACATCACATCAGCACAGAGAGAGAGGTGGTGGGTGGCTATTCCACAGTGTGTGTATGTGTGCCCTTATGCTTGCATGAAAGAATGTGTGTTTCAGTGTGTGGTTGTGTGTAAGTGTGTTGTTTGTTTCTGTATACCAGAATCTTGAAAATGAGAGCAGCTGAGATATTAATTGTGTCAAAACAGGTTTTCTGAGTCCAAAAGATGACTTCAATACTGCCAATGGCCAGCAGACAGAAGCAGATAGTAACATTGCTCTCATCTCTCACTGTACATCCCCCCCCCCCCCTTCACCCCTACAAACTCACTCAAAGGGCCCTCCATTTTCACCTGTTGCTGACGAAACTCCAAGGTTGACTTCCAGAGAGTGGTGAGGGAATCATTAGCCGTATTTGAGGGGATCAAATCAAAACCTTAAGGTGTCATGGGTAAATTGTGACTGACTTTGATGTACAAATAATAATGAGCAGTTATTTATGATGCAAGGTTCTTTGCAGATAAGTCAGTCGGCAGTCGTCTGCTCTGTCGGCTACAATGTCGAACAAGCACAATAAACTCATTAACTTCATGACAATTGAATGATGGAATTCTTGATCCGCTTTTAAATAAAACAAAAATGAAATGCAGATGAACAAATCCCCCTGTTGCTTTGCAAGATATAAACCTCAGTAACAGTTAAATACTTAATTCTGGAGGTATTTCATCTTTTACATGTCAGATCTCAAAATCCGACATAACAAATGCTTGTGGCATATGATTAGGCTCCTCTCCATTATTTTGTGTGAACTTGTGTGAATTGCGCAAACTCAAAAATAACACAGTGCCTTTTGGGATTCCACTTCACTCTTAAGCCTGCATTGCTGCAGCATTTTTTGCCCCACTGTAAATGCATATAAATCAGTCAAGGATATTCGTATTTTAACAAACTTTGATAAACCCTGTCAATACTCAACAAATTAAAGAACATTTATATCGACCACAAGGTGACGCTATAATGGGCACATGCTTATATCTCTTGATCTGTTTGACTTAGAGTGATGAAATTTGTCACATATGCTCATGGATATGAGTCTAGCTAACTCATGCAATATCTCAGACACCACTTGCCTGATCTTGACGAAACTTGGGTGAATGATGGTGTCTTGCCATAGGGATCTGACATTTACACAATTGCACTGATAGGCCCAAGTGGGAGATATAGTCATTAACATAAATGTGGTAGTCACACACAAAAACAAATAAGATACATGTTTCAAAATTGCCATCTGAATGTAGTATACAACAGTACTTTAAATAGGGTACATTACACTGTTTTCACATTAGGCAATACACTTGAGCTACTCATTAAAGTTCACTGAACATCAAATTTCTATAATCCCATGTTTGATCAAAGGTGTGATCGTTGAAGAAATCTTTCACAACATAATAAATCAAAGAAATTTAAGAAATTATTTTGAGCATTTGGCCATAAATTCTCATCGACATCGCAGTATATATCCACATTGTTCATGCACCTGGGGAAAATCATTTTGGCATGGCGAATCCAAGGGGGGTACATCCGTGGAGATGAAAATCATCTGTAATCCACCCATGAAAAACACCTCAGCAACTTCATTTTGGTCACTGTATCAGGGATGCATTTCTTTCTTTTGGGGACTTTCTGGATTATTTGTGTATTGGTATTGTCTTGATATTGTATTAGTGCACTATAGGAGCTAGAAACATAAGCATTTCGCTGCACCTGCTGTAACATCTGCTAATCTGTGTACATAGCAATACACTTTGTTTTGATTTGTTATAAACAGTACGTCTCTGATCTTGTCAATATCAGATTTCTTTTTAAATGTGAAGTAAAATCATAATAGTCATCATCATAGTAGTACACTTGAGTATATATCGTACTTATGTTTCTACTTTACAGACATACATTTTGATTATGTAGTTCTTCAAATATGTAGTAAACAAACTACAGTGGGGAGAACAAGTATTTGATACACTGACGATTTTGCAGGTTTTCCTACTTACAAAGCATGTAGAGGTCTGTAATTTTATCATAGGTACACTTCAACTGTGAGTGATGGAATCGAAAACAAAAATCCAGAAAATCACATTGTATGATTTTTAAGTAATTAATTTATATGAACTTGTATTTCAATATATATATTTCACCCAAGTCATAGACTGTTCTCTCTGACACCTAGACTATTTACATTGACACCCCCCTACCTACATGATTTTACACTGCTGCAAGTCGTTGTTTATTATCTATGCACTGTCACTTTACACATACCTACGTGTACAAATTACCTTGACTAACCTGTACCCCCGCACATTGACTCGGTACCAGTTCTCCCTGTATATAGCCTCGTTATTGTTATTTTATTGTGTTACTTTGCATTGTATTTTTTTACTTTAGTTTAGTTAGTAAATATTTTATTATTAACTCTATTTCTTGAACTGCATTGTTGGTTAAGGGCTTGTAAGTGAGCATTTCACAGTCTACACCTGTTGAATTCGACACATGTAACAAATACAATTTTATTTGATAGATTGAATTAACATTGTAAAATTAATAATTTAATTATACAAGGCAAAAAGCTTAAGTTACAAGGCCATACTACCATTATGATAGCATTCATAATCTAAGCATACAGAGCCTATGTCAGGACCCGGTTACGAACCTGGGTCTCCAGAGTGAGAAACAGTCACTTAACCAACTGAGCCACGAATAGTCAGCAGAACCCAGAAGATGAGGCAGACACAGCAGTACTTAAGACTGTGTATTTAATAAAGTAAAAAGGAGAAGTCCTTCAATACAAAAATGGTAAATCCAAAAGGTGGTAGGAATAGCACAAAAAAGCCTCAAGAGATACTCAAAAACAAAAACAGAATTCCACAAGAGCATCCACCGGAATCGACACGAATACACAGAACACTAGGGCTGGGTGCTAACATACAAACACAGAGCACAGAACTGAGGGAAACTAAGGGTTTAAATACAATCAGGGGAAACGAGGCACAGGTGCAAATAATAATGGGGAACAAGGGAAAAAACATAAGGTCAAAAAGCACAATGGGGGCATCTAGTGACCAAAACCCGGAACAACCCTGGCCAAATCCTGACAGCCTAAGGACAAGACAAAGCATGAACTAATCAGACCTACTCAGGCCTGGGAAGCATTTAATACAACATTATTCCAATGGAAGGATATGAGCAAGAACAACATACCTTAAATCCATTTATACCAATTCTGACTTCTTCAGATTCAAAATCAATTGTTGACCAATCCAAAGACCAAACGAAAGGTAGTAAAACTAAGATATCCAATCAGATCAAACCAGCCAACATCCTCTAGGAAGGGGGTCACATCTATGTGTTTATGACCTGAGGGATTGGGCTGAGTAGGACAATTGCATACAGTGTCGTCAGAGTTTACACTGAACATCTACAAGGGACCACAGAGATCATGCATCCATATAAATGGCATCAGAGTTCTCCACAGGGGACAAGTTTCAAATAGACACCAAACATGGATGCAATAGTGTTATTCTACACACATTTCTGTAGTCAATTCTCTGTTTACTGTTGCAGAGAGAGAGAGATACATTTTGGCCCCTCAGAGGCGGAAGGGTGTACTGGCCCGTAAGTCTTTGTCCCTTGTGTTTTCCTTGCGTTCCTGGGCCATTTGCCATGCAGCCCCAGGTGACAGAGAGCACATAGTTTTGGACCGATCCTACAATCATGCACATGTGGTCATGTTTGCTGGGTAGACAGCTGGCACTGTGGTGAGGTACTGTGTTGTGACACAGGAGCATAGCTGTTAATCAGAGTGAGAGATGGGTTTAATGGCAGCTGAAAAGAGCCCAAGTTGTGTATTTGCATGTCTATTTAATCAGCATGACCATGTTGACCTCCTGTGTCTTCATGTCCTCCTCATTCTCCCTCTGAAGTCCCTGCTCCTATGCTGTTCCTCTCAAACCCCACCACCCCAAATATTCCTGTAAGGGGTGAGTAATAGGTGGCAGCGAAGTCAGACGCAGGAGAGCAGAACTGGGTAATAACCAGAGCAGTTTCATATACATAATATATAACCACCGGCATCCAGAATAATAAAGAACGGGTACAAAAAAAACGACTCGCATCAAACAGCAAATGTGCACAAGCACTTACAACAAACAATACCATACAAAGACATGGGGGGAACAGAGGGTTAAAGGGGAACAGAGGGTTAAATACACAACACGTAATGAGGGAATGAAAACCAGGTGTGTGGGAAAACAAGACAAAACAAATGGAAAATGAAAAATGGATCGGCGATGGCTAGAAGACCGGTGACGTCGGCGACCGAACACCGCCCGAACAAGGAGAGGAACCGACTTCGGAAGAAGTCGTGACAATTCCATTCTCATTCCCTTGCCCCATTTCCATTCTCTATAATTTTCTTTGTTTTAGTTATATTTGTTGATGGTCTGTGTCTGTGTGGAAGCCATTCACTGCATAGTAAAATAATCTCCCCTCTGTTCAATTCTCCATCTGCTCTTGATCTTGAGCGCTGTAGTGTGCACTTACTGTACAGAGACCAGATGCCACTCACTCTTTAGACCTTTCCTGATAAAAGTTCACAGGTGGATTCCCCAAGGTCAATTAAATGCACTTATTTCAAAACTGAATAAAGACTTAATCCATGAGTTTACAAACATTAGGAACACCCTCCTAATTTTTTATTTTTTTATTTTTTTATTTCACCTTTATTTAACCAGGTAGTAAAGTTGAGAACAAGTTCTCATTTACAATTCCGACCTGGCCAAGATAAAGCAAAGCAGTTCGACTCATACAACGACACAGAGTTACACATGGAGTACAACAAACATACAGTCAATAATACAGTGTAAACAAGTCTATATACGATGTGAGCAAATGAGGTGAGATAAGGGAGGTAAAGGCCAAAAAAGGCCATGGTGGCAAAGTAAATACAATATAGCAAGTAAAACACTGGAATGGCAGATTTGCAATGGAAGAATGTGCAAAGTATAAATAAAAAATAATGAGTTGCACCTCCTTTTGCCCTCCGAACAGCTTCAATTCGTAAGGGGTTTCACTCTACAAGGTGTTGAAAGCGTTCCACAGAGATGCTGGCCAGTGTTAACTCCAATGCTTCCCAAAGTTGTGTCAAGTTGGCTGGATGTCCTTTGGGTGGTGGACCATTCTTGATACAGATGGGAAACTGTTGAGTGTGAAAAAGCCAGCAGCGTAGCAGTTCATGGCACACTCAAACCGGTGCACCTGGCACCTACTACCATACACTGTTCAAAGGCACTTAAATAGTTTGTCTTGGCCATTCACCCTCTGAATGGCACACATACACAATCCATGTCACAATTGTCTCAAGGCTTAAAAATCGTTATTTAACCTTTTTCCTCACATTCATCTACACTGATTGAAGTGGATTTATCAGGAGACATAAATAAGATCATAGCTTCACCTGGATTCAACTGGACACTCTATGTTACGAGGGTGAACGAATTGCAAAAATCGCTGAAGTTGGAGACTTTTATCTCCCTCACCAACTTCAAACATCTGCTATCTGAGCAGCTAACCGATCGCTGCAGCTGTACATAGTCTATTGGTAAATAGCCCACACAATTTTACCTACCTCATCACCATACTGTTTTTATTTATTTACTTTTCTGCTCTTTTGCACACCAATATCTCTACCTGTACATGACCATCTGATAATTTATCACTCCAGTGTTAATCTGCAAAATTGAAATTATTTGCCTACCTCCTCATGCCTTTTGCACACAATGTATATAGACTCTCTTTTTTTTCTACTGTGTTATTGACTTGTTTATTGTTTACTCCATGTGTAACTCTGTGTTGTCTGTTCACACTGCTATGCTTTATCTTGGCCAGGTCGCAGTTACAAATGAGAACTTGTTCTCAACTATCCCACCTGGTTAAATAAAGGTGAAAAAAAAAGTTATGCCCCACCTGCCCTGAATGACAGTTCGCCACTGCAATTTATCTGAGATTTCTGCCCTGCAAGAATAGTGAGGGTCCCAAAACACATTACCGATACTGTCATTGGATCTTAGAATGTGCCAATATTTGTGAACGATTCAAATCAAATCAAATGTATTTGTCACATACACATGGTTAGCAGATGTTAATGCGAGTGTAGCGAAATGCTTGTGCTTCTCGTTCCGACAATGCAGTAATAACAAATGAGTAATCTAAATAACAATTCCTAAACTACTACCTTATACACACACGTGTAAAGGGATAAAGAATATGTACATAAAGATATATGAATGAGTGATGGTACAGAGCGGCATAGGCAAGATGCAGTAGATGGTATCGAGTACAATATATACATATGAGATGAGTATGTAAACAAAGTGGCATAGTTTAATGTGGCTAGTGATACATGAATTACATAAAGATGCAGTAGATGATATAGAGTACAGTATATGCGTATACATATGAGATGAATAATGTAGGGTATGTAAACATTATATTAAGTAGCATTGTTTAAAGTGGCTAGTGATATATTTTAAATCAATTCCCATCAATTCCCATTATTAAAGTGGCTGGAGTTGAGTCAGTGTGTTGGCAGCAGCCACTCAATGTTAGTGGTGGCTGTTTAACAGTCTGATGGCCTTGAGATAGAAAATGTTTTTCAGTCTCTCGGTCCCAGCTTTGATGCACCTGTACTGACCTCGCCTTCTGGATGATAGCGGGGTGAACAGGCAGTGGCTCGGGTGGGTGTTGTCCTTGATGATCTTTATGGCCTTCCTGTAACATCGGGTGGTGTAGGTGTCCTGGAGGGCAGGTAGTTTGCCCCCGGTGATGCGTTGTGCAGACCTCACTACCCTCTGGAGAGCCTTACGGTTGTGGGCGAAGCAGTTGTCGTACCAGGCGGTAATACAGCCCGACAGGATGCTCTTGATTGTGCATCTGTAGAAGTTTGTGAGTGCTTTTGGTGACAAGCCGAATTTCTTCAGCCTCCTGAGGTTGAAGAGGCGCTGCTGCGCCTTCTTCGCGATGCTGTCTGTGTGAGTGGACCAATTCTGTTTGTCTGTGATGTGTACGCTGAGGAACTTAAAACTTACTACTCTCTCCACTACTGTCCCACCGATGTGGATAGGGGGATGTTCCCTCTGCTGTTTCCTGAAGTCCACAATCGTCTCCTTAGTTTTGTTGACGTTGAGTGTGAGCTTATTTTCCTGACACCACACTCCGAGGTCACTCACCTCCTCCCTGTAGGCCATCTCGTCGTTGTTGGTAATCAAGCCTACCACTGTTGTGTCGTCCGCAAACTTGATGATTGAGTTGGAGGCGTGCGTGGCCACGCAGTCGTGGGTGAACAGGGAGTACAGGAGAGGGCTCAGAACGCACCCTTGTGGGGCCCCAGTGTTGAGGATCAGCAGGGTGGAGATGTTGTTACCTACCCTCACCACCTGGGGGCGGCCCGTCAGGAAGTCCAGTACCCAGTTGCACAGGGCGGGGTTTCGAGACCCAGGGTCTCGAACTTGATGACGAGTTTGGAGGGTACTATGGTGTTAAATGCTGAGCTGTAGTCGATGAACAGCATTCTCACATAGGTATTCCTCTTGTCCAGATGGGTTAGGGCAGTGTGCAGTGTGGTTGAGATTGCATCGTCTGTGGACCTATTTGGGCGGTAAGCAAATTGGAGTGGGTCTAGGGTGTCAGGTAGGGTGGAGGTGATATGGTCCTTGACTAGTCTCTCAAAGCACTTCATGATGATGGAAGTGAGTGCTACGGGGCCGTAGTCATTTAGCTCAGTTACCTTAGCTTTCTTCTGAACAGGAACAATGGTGGCCCTCTTGTGGGAACAGCAGACTGGGATAAGGATTGATTGAATATGTCCGTAAACAGACCAGGCAGCTGGTCTGCGCATGCTCTGAGGGTGCGGCTGGGGATGCCGTCTGGGCCTGCAGCCTTGCGAGGTTTAACACGTTTAAATGTTTTACTCACCTCGGCTGCAGTGAAGCAGAGTCCTCATGTTTTGGTTGAGGGCCGTGTCAGTGGCACTGTATTGTCCTCAAAGCAGGCAAAAAAGTTATTTAGTCTGCCTGGGAGCAAGACATCCTGGTCCGTGACTGGGCTGGTTTTCTTTTTGTAATCCGTGATTGACTGTCGACCCTGCCACATACCTCTTGTGTCTGAGCCGTTGAATTGCGATTCTACTTTGTCTCTATACTGACGCTTAGCTTGTTTGATTGCCTTGCGGAGGGAATAGCTACACTGTTTGTATTCGGTCATGTTTCCGGTCACCTTGCCCTGATTAAAAGCAGTGGTTCGTGCTTTCAGTTTCACACGAATGCTGCCATCAATCCACGGTTTCTGGTTTGGGAATGTTTTAATCGTTGCTATGGGAACGACATCTTCAATGCACGTTCTAATGAACTCGTTCACCGAATCAGCGTATTCGTCAATGTTGTTGTTTGACACAATACGAAACATATCCCAGTCCACGTGATGGAAGCAGTCTTGGAGTGTGGAATCCCTTAATTTGTTCAGAGCACTTTGAATAGCGTTTAACACAAGAATGCTTATTTTTGCCAGACTGTCCTTGAAAGAGATCATGTCTCAATTTGTTTCATTTTCTCAGTAGCAGATTTAATCTGATCATTTTTGTACCCCCTATCCTTGAAATTTATTTGCCTCTCAGCCATGTTTCTGTTGAAATCTGATTGAACAGAATTGGCTGTAGGAAAGTGGGTGACAGCTATCAGCCCAAAACAAACTGTTACGATTAGTAGGTTTCCTGTAAAGATCAGTGTATAGAACATTATCCTCACACAAAATCAAAAGGAAACTGATTTGACGTGTGCCAGATTGCATAATAAATCTCAGGTGCTCAGAACAAGAGTTAAGAAAAGTATGGAACAGCTGGGGCTGTTAAACGTCACCCCTCCACAAAACAAAAATATAATCAATATACTGTTTCCAAATAATGTTAGGCAAAAAATGAATTTGAGAGAATTGAGACTTTCTCCATGTAACCCACATACAAATTAGAATAGTTATGAGCCATAGGGGATCCCTTAGCAGTACCCTTCATCTGGATAAATACATTGTTTAGAAACATGAAATAATTATGCGTGAGTACTATTTCAGCCAATGTTGTAATGCATTCACTGGAAGGTAGTTCATTGGGGTTCCATGACTTCAATATGGCCCTTGTGTGGAATATTAGTGTGTAACGACTCAACATCAAAAGTAACTAACAAAGTATTCTCAGGGAGAGGATCAAGAGATTCAATGATAGAGCTCATACTGCTGGTCAGTGGCAGTTTTAGCATGTAAATCTTGGTGGGGCAAAAAAGAAAAATAGTTGGGTGCATGCCAGCAAAGCCACTACACAACACAACACTAAACTATACATTATTTGCACTATAACGGTGACAAACGGTGCCTACAAACAGCTTACATTAAGATGTTCCAACAGCAGTCCCCACATCTTACCACTGTTACACCTGGCTATCAGCGGAGCCTTGTCTGGCAGCGAAACAGTTCATTCAGCCTCATTTACTGCCTTTAAAAAACATAGCTGATATGGCTAACTTGCTTAAAAAAATGTGGTTTCTAATGACAATTGAGATTTACAAACTATGGTAAGCAGATGAGAGGCAATACGTAATTTTGATTAAGACATTAATGAGCAGGCTAGGACAGACGTGATCAATATAACTATTTGTTTAGCACTTTTGAAATCTACAGCGACAGAATTCAGAACATGGCCATTTCTTACAATATTCTCCCTGTACTCCAGGTCAGAACTGTAGAATAAATAAAGGTGGCATATAAGAAGACAATGAAAGCACTTACAATATTCGATGATTACATTTCTCTAAAACAGGTTATAGGCTACAAGTGCACCACCAAGTCAGAACAGTAGGTGAAATTAAGAGGGGTAAATAGACCAAATTATTAGGGTGAGGCACATGGGCTACTAACATCTTACTACACAACATACACTTAGTATTGCTTTCTTAGCTATAGTATTATCTCCCTGGCATATTACATCATTTATGCAGCAGCATACAATATATTTTTGCTGTGCTCACTTGAACAGGAAGGTGGCGCAGCTGTCCTTCGTGAAAAAATGTTGTTATTAAAGTCTGGCATTCTCTGGATTTATGGTACTTTCAAACAACTGGGAACTCAAATCATGATGACGTCATTGATCTTCAGGTCGTAGCTCTAGGAAGAAGCCGGATTTACAATTCCGAGTTGGATGACCATTTAAAACGTATTTTCCCAGTCGGAGCTAATTTATTCCCGACTTCCTAGTTGTCCTGTGTCAAGTTGTCGCAGTTTCGAGTTAACAGTTGTTTTGAAAGCAGGACAAATCATGCTTCATTGACAGCATGGCCAATGTTGAATGTTTATCATTTTAAACTTGGAAAATAACCCCTTAATCCCAGATTTGGGACCACACAGCCACTCCACTGAATAGCAGGCTAGTGATTGCTTTGCAATGCTTGCAGTTAGCCACTGTCATTAATTCCTTCCAGACCACTCATTGTTGAATTTGCGTTTTCCAACTTGTTGTGTAATGTTTATGTCCAATGGCCGACGAGCACCGATACATTTTATCTATCATTTTTCTTCATTATTCTCTCGTCGAATATTGTAAGAGCTTTCATTCTCTGCTTATATGCCCCCTTTATTTATCCTACAGTTCTGACTATGATCACATGTTATCCATTCCCGTTTTTTATATGTTCTATTTATATCTGTAAATCAACCAATGACATCAAGTCACACCCAGCCATGATTACAGAAACCTACAGTGGGGAGAACAAGTATTTGATACACTGCCGATGTTGCAGGGATTCCTACTTACAATGCATGTAGAGGTGTGTAATTATCATAGGTACACTTCAACTGTGAGAGACGGAATCTAAAACAAAAATCCCGAAAATCACATTGTATGATTTTTAAGTAATTCATTTGCATTTTATTGCATGACATAAGTATTTGATACATCAGAAAAGCATAACTTAAAAATCGGCAGTGTATCAAATACTTGTTCTCCCCACTGTATGTGTCCTTCCAAACTATATAAATTAGTGACCCGCAGTGTTTGTCATTATACCCTGATGAAGACAGCTTGTCTGTCGAAATGTTGGGTATTAAATTATTGTATCTGAGCTCCTAGAGTGTGAGGCTCTCCGTTTCTTTTTCATACTGTCTGATAAACCACAGCTTTCAGCCCATCTGTATTAAGGGCTCAAACCACCCAGTTTATAATGGGGGATAATCTCACCTTTAGCCTCACATTGATTTACCATGTCATACTAACCAGGTCTGTCAGTATAAATATCTGACGAAGGGTCCCACAATGTGAGCGCCTCAGTAGTCCTAATAGTACTTCTGAGCTGGTGAATAGAATGGGACAGTGTCACACGTGTTTGTGGCACTGCTGAAATACTGTGATGATGGTCAGACAGGAGCTGATGACCCAGTAGTTTTCTTTAGCTATCGTGACTGCCTAGGAACTGGTGTGTTGTAGTTCCATGACACTTCCAGATCACACAGATATTGTCCTTCATAGGGCTCAGGCTCACCAGTTAACAGTCACTTGCACATGCTGGTAAATGGAGACAAATCCCCTGGGTAGATTTATGGCCAATTCTCATGGGACATCTACCAGGAAAACGAATAATGTACACTGAACAAAAATATAAAACACAGCATGTAAAGTGTTGGTCCCATGTTTCATGAGGTGAAATATCCCAGAAATCTTCCATACACACAAAAATCTTAATTCTCTAAAATGTGCACAAATTTGTTAACATCCCTGTTACTGAGCATTTCTCCTTTGCCAAGATAATCCATCCAACTGACAGGTGTGTCATATCAAGAAGCGTATTATACAGCATGATTATTATACAGTGGGTTGTGTTGGGGACAATAAAAGGCCACTCTAAAATGTGCAGTATTATCACACAACACAATGCCACTGATGTCTAAAGTTTTGAGGGAGTGTACAATTGGCATGCTGAATACAGGAATGTCCACCAGAGCTGTTGCCAGACAAATGTAATTTCTCTACCATAAACTGCCTCCAACATCGTTTTAGAGAATTTGGCAGTACGTCCAACTGGCCTCACAACCGCAGACCACGTGCATGGTGTCATGTGGGCGAGAGGTTGCTAATGTCAATGTTGTAAACAGAGTGCCCCATGGTGTCAGTGGGATTATGGTATGAGCAGGCATAAGCTACTGTGGCATCCAGCAAGTCAGCCACCATGGTTAGTCTGGTCGAGGCCTGGTGACAGACGGAGTATAGATGACGTATACATCAGTATGCATCATCTGCTGGACGTGCCAGATCTCGCGGGCTCTCTGGACTAATTGGGGCTGATTGGGAGTTGGTGAGTAATCAAGGGCTGATTGCTCACCAGCTGTACAAGTCCCATAAAGCTGCTGGACCTCGCCAAGGAGGTGTGGGAAACCCAACCAACCCCCTTATGCAGCGTGGTAGAGCATGTGGAGATGATGAGGGAGTGGATGACAGCCATGTGGTCAGTCGTGAGGGAACATATGGAGTAGGCCCAACGCGCCCAAGCCCAGGTCAACAATCGGGCAGCCCAGCCCCGAGACTTCCAGGTGGGAAACAGGGTGTTGGTCTAAATCCCGATGGCCGAAAGTAAGTTCCTGGCAACATGGCACGGGCCATACGAGGTGATCGAGAAGCTGGGGCTGGTCAATTACCGCTTACGGCAACCGGGGAGATGGAAACCCCAACAGATTTACCACGTGAACATGTTGAAGAAGTGGCACGAGAGGACAGCCTTGGCCATGTTATGGTCGGGACCCAGGATGCCAACGGTACCAGTGGTGGTCCCGAGCAATGAGGACCTCGACCAGAAGCAAGAGCTCAGGGAGTTCGACAATCGAAAACACGGCGGTGTTCTCCGAGAAGCCAGGCCGCACGACCCTCATTAAACACCACATCCGTACCCGGCCCGGGGAAACGGTACGAAAGAGGCCATATTGGAATCTGGAGGCCCGAAGGAAGGCCGTGAAACAGGAAGTGGAAGCTATGCCGAGGATGGGGGTCATTGAAGAGTCCCACAGTGCATGGTGCAGCCCCATTGTGTTGGTGCCCAAACCAGACGGTAGCCTTCGCTTCTGTAATGATTTCCAGGGTGTGAACGACATAAGCTTGTTTGACGCCTACCCCATGCCGAGGGTGGACAAGCTCATCAACAGATTGGGAAAGGCCCGGTACATCAGCACACTTGACCTGACCAAAGGATATTGGTAGGTACCGTTGGCAGCCTCTTCCCGGGAGAAGACAGTGTTTTCGACACCAGACGGATTGTATTAGTACCGGGTGCTCCCATTCGGCCTCCACGGAGCCTCGCCCACATTCCAGCGACTGATGAACAAAGTACTTCGACCCCACCAGCAGTACGCAGCGGCCTATTTGAATGATATCATCATCCACAGTCAAGGTTGGGAAGAGCACCTGACGCACCTCCAGGCGGTGCTGGACACGTTTAGACAAGCCGGGTTGACCACGAACCCCAAGGAATGCAAACTAGGGTTTGAGGAGGTGGAGTACCTGGGGTATTTGATCAGACGGGGGAACGTCAAGCCCCACGAGAGGAAGATTCACGCGGTATGTGACTGGCCCGTTCCACGCACCAAGACACAGGTCAAGTCCTTCCTGGAACTGGCAGGATACTATAGCCGGTTTATCCCAAACTTTGCGGCTATAGCTTCCCCCCTCACCGATCTAACCAGGGCCCGCCTCCTGAAAACAGTGAAATGGACGGACGAGACAGAAGCGGTGTTCAGATGCCTGAAGGAAGCGCTGTGCTCCCATCCAATTCTCGTAATGCCCGATTTCCAAGTGCCGATGTTGGTCCATACGGATGCATGTTACACAGGACAAGGGGCCGTTCTGTCCCAGGTACACGATGGGGAGGAGCACCTCATCATGTACATCATCCGAAAGCTGATACCCAGAGAGAAAAAATACTCTATTGTTGAGAAAGAACATCTAGCGGTGAAGTGGGACACTCAAGTATCACCTGTTAGGTACCCACTTCACCCTGGTCACGGACAGTGCTCCCCTGGTCTGGATGGCCAGGGGAAGGGACACAAACGATCAGGTCACCAGGTGGTTCTTGTCCCTTCAACGCTTCTCTTTTTCTGTTGTTCACAGGGCAGGGACGAAGCATGGAAACATGGATGCGCTATCGAGAAGGGAGACATACGTTGCACTGATGACAGTCCCCCCCCCTGTACAGCAGGTCAGCCACCAGGGGGAGACTCGTCAAGGCCTGGTGACAGACGGAGTATACATCATGAGGCGATGGCTCCATCTGCTGGATGTGCCAGGTCTCGACGGGCTCTCCCGGGGCTGATTGGGAGTTTGTGAGTAATCAAGGGCCGAATGCTGATTGCTCACCCGCTGTACAAGTCCCATAAAGGCAGCACACAGGGAAGATACTGGGGGAACAAAGGACACCCCTATAGTTGGGGACAGTTGCAGAGGTAACAGGAGTGAGTTCAGTGCTTGATCCCAACAGCATACAGCAAGACCCAGAGCCCAGAAGACGGTATCCCGGAGAGGGTCTCATGGGGGAGACCCATTCTTTTCTTTTGAACTATTATTTTAATAAACACCTTCGAAACTGAGCTAATCCTACTCTGACCGTGTCAGATCTGTGTAAACGTTTTGACCCAACCCCCTGGTCTGCCACACTACGGAAAATGAACACAAATCAATTTTATCAATGGCAATTTGAATGCACAGAAATACCGTGACGAGATCTTGAGGCCCATTGTGAGGCCAATTTATTTTAGGTATCTGTGACCAACAGATGCAAATCTGTATTCCCAGTCATGTGAAATCGATAGATTAGGGCCTAATGAATTTATTTCAATTGACTGATTTCCTCATTAACTGCAACTCAGTAAAATCTTTGAAATTCTTGCATGATGCGTGAACATTTTTGTTAAGTATCATTTACTGTAAAGGTCTCCGCATACATACGTTTGGTTTGCTTCTAAAATAAGCAACCGTCTGTGTTCCCAAAATAACTTTCTCGCAAAACTAGAATAAAAGACAATATTACTGTTGACGAATCACTTACAAAGGGTGTAAACTTCAGCTTCCGAACACTTGCCTCAAGAAAAACGTTTGCCATATTTCACCCATTCCCTTTGTTCTGGGGCACACAAGTAACATGGGCGAAATTAAAAGGTAGACCTGGTAGCTCATGAGTTGGTTCTGTTTAAGGGTGCATCTTATCCCAGCTAGAACCATGTGTTTCTTCGAGTTTGGTGAGAGTGTGGTTGTTCTATGTTTATTTTGCTTACAACCTTCAACTTTCTGGGAATGGTGCAGGATAGTTACTTAGCTTTGGAGCATTCTCTGCCCATTTAAAGGGATACTTCGGGATTACCAATCCAATTCATACCATTTTTATGTCTTTGCATCCAGTATGAAGGAAGTTAGAGGTCATTTTGTGAGCCAAGCTAAATACTGTTAGAGCAATGACTGGAAGTCTATGTTATCTACTAGCATGCTAGCAGTTACCATAGACTGCCTGTCATTGTGCTAACTCTATTTAGCAACTTCCTTCAAACTGTATGCAGAGTCATAAAAATGGTACCCACGTGTTAATCTGACTCTGGGTAAGTCCTGAAGTATCCCTTTAACCTCTTGAAACTCTGGGGGCGCTATTTCATTTTTGGATGAAAAACGTTCCCGTTTTAAACAAGATATTTTGTCACAAAAAGATGCTCGACTATGCATATAATTGGTATCTTTGGAAAGAAAACACTCTGAATTTTCCAGAACTGCAAAGATATTGTCTGTGGGTGCCCTAGATCGGGAGCTACAGGCAAAACCAAGATGAAACGGCAACCAGGAAACCAGCAGGATTTTTGAGGCTCCGTTTTCCATTGTCTCCTTATATGGCTGTGAATGCGAGAGGAATGAGCCTGCCCTTTCTGTCTTTTCCCCAAGGTGTCTGCAGCATTGTGACGTATTTGTAGGCATATCATTGGAAGATTGACCATAAGAGACTACATTTTACAGATGTCCGCCCGGTGTCCTCCGTCGAAATTGGTGCGTCTTTTTCAGCTGCTGGTATTTTTCCATGCGATTCTGAGGGGAAAGCAGGCTTCCACGAACTGCATATCAATGAAGAGATATGTGAAAAAACACCTTGAGGATTGATTCTAAACAACGTTTGCCATGTTTCGGTCGATATTATGGAGTTAATTCGGAAAAAGTTTGACGTTTTGGTGACTGAATTTTCGTTTCGTTTCGGTAGCCAAATGTGATGTACAAAACGGAGCGATTTCTCCTACACAAAGATTCTTTCAGGAAAAACTGAACATTTGCTATGTAACTGAGAGTCTCCTCATTGAAAACATCCGAAGCTCTTCAAAGGTAAATTATTTTATTTATTTGGTAATCTGGTTTTTGTGAAAATGTTGCGTGCTAAATGCTACTCAAAAAGCTAAGCTAGCTTAGCATACTCTTACACAAATTAGTGATTTGCTATGGTTCAAAAGCATATTTTGAAAATCTGAGATGACAGTGTTGTTAAGAAAAGGCTACGCTTGAGAGCAGGCGCATTATTTTCATTTTATTTGCGATTTTCAGAAATCGTTAACGTTGCGTTATGCTAATGAGCCTGAGGCTTTAGTCACGATCCCGGATACGGGATGGGGAGTATCAAGATTAAGGAACTTGACAAAAAATACTTAATATTCTTGGTATTTCGTTAATTTAACAGAATGTTTCCTAAAAGTTTGTACATGGTTACATTTCAATTTTGGTAATGTTCCAGGAATGTTGTAGAACTGGTTTGACATTGGGAATGTTCTCAAATAATTCAGAGAACTTTATGGGGTAGGAAGCATGAGTTTTTACTCACCAAATTGTGGTCAAAGACTTAGTAACTTAGTTATAGTCACTATTTGGTTACCTGTAATTACAAACATAGTTATGTTTTGGGGTTATTACATATTTATTAATTTATTTCCCTAATTCTTCTAAACTACCTACAATGCACTATTTATCAACATGATATGGAGAATTTACTCTGTGCTACCGAGTTTGTATGCTAGTTCGGTAGCTAGCTCAGGCAAACCATGTTAGCCACAAGTTAGCATGTAATTACATTCCAGACCAGGTGTTGGTGAGGAAGTGTGATGTAAACAAGGAACAGATGGAGCATGTGCAGCCATGCAGCATCCTCATGCTCCTCACAGACTTTGTAGCTATGTTATCTAGTGGGAACCTGTTAAAACGGTCTAAGAATTGTTTTTTTAAACATATACATTTCATTCTCAGCATCGACAAAACACTCTAGCTTCTATCTTGTTAAGTGTGTTCAGGCGTGTTGGCTGCACCCACTAATTGGCCACAACTAATCTTAATGAGTGCTAGTTTCCTTTGAAATAGGGTCTGTTTGAACATACTATAATGAACAGCTTTGTATGAGTAAAAAGAAATGGCATGCTAGCTCCATCCTGGTGGTGCAGTGGACAAATTCCATAGCTGGAGAACAGGAGATTATAGGTTAGAATCTCACTGAAGCTGTGTCACAATAATTGTTTTTATGTGTTTGCATGATTAATGCCTAACACGGAACCCAAACCGGCTGGGTGCGCCATGGTGGCTACATTTATTTTGTTCCCCTACACCAAACGTGATCACGACACGCAGGTTAAATATCAAAACAAACTCTGAACCAATTACATTAATTTGGGGACAGGTCGTAAAGCATTAAACATTTATTGCAATTTCCTCTAGCTTGGACTTGCTAGCTAATTTGTCCTATTTAGCTAGCTTGCTGTTGATAGCTCATTTGTTCTGGGATATAAACATTGAGTTGTTATTTTACCTGAAATGCATAAGATCCTCTACTCCGACAATTAATCCACACATAAAACGGTCAACCGAATTGTTTCTAGTCATCTCTCCTCCTAAGCTTTTTCTTCTCTTGACTTTATATTGCAACTTTCATAAATTAGGTGCATTACCGCCACTGACCTCGTTCGTCTTTCAGTGACCCACGTGGGTATAACCAATGAGGAGATGGGAGAGACAAGACTTGCTGCGTGATCTGCGTCACAAATAGAACTGACTTCTATTTTAGCCCTTGGCAACGCAGACATTCGTTGGCGCACCCGAGCAGTGTGGGTGCAATAATTGAATAATACACATTTCTAAATGTATTTTGCAACGCGAGCGGTGTAGTCAGCCTGTAACACTTCAGCTCCACTATTCGAGTTGCGTAGCCACCAGCTTCCTGTCAATGTGACATTCTACCTGCTACACAGAGCGCATTGTTTTGAAAGTGGAGAGTAGAGGAGAAGAGAGTCTTTATTCTTTCCCTAATGTACTGTACAATATGTATTGCTTATGCGTAAGTACAAAAGCATTGGTCCAGTTTTTTGCAAGTACTCATTAAATTGTTGCTAGTGGCTGTACTCTTAATTACACACGTTGCTTTTGTTTATATTGTGAACAGTCAATGTAGCTAACTAGCTATAGTTTCTGTTAGCTAGTAGCTTCTTGACTTTATAAATATTAGTACCACATCC
Organism: Oncorhynchus masou masou; assembly: GCF_036934945.1. Classification (NCBI taxonomy): domain Eukaryota; kingdom Metazoa; phylum Chordata; class Actinopteri; order Salmoniformes; family Salmonidae; genus Oncorhynchus; species Oncorhynchus masou. The sequence continues at coordinate 23,739,296 of NC_088222.1, read as the reverse complement.
AATGCTGTATAGTCGAGAGTACATTCAACAAAAATCTACATTATTTCTCAATATTTCAATTAATACGATAGAATGAATGTGCACGTCAGCCATTGAGAATTAAACCTCCATGATTCTTGAGCTTGGACGCTGCCGTTGGACGTGATGCAACGTTTGCGCAACACGGGCGGTTTAGCAGCTTTCATTGATTTCAAAGGAAGCATTTCCTCAATGGCTGATGGCAATGCTGGATGACCAATGGCTATAGTGCAGCAGTTCAGAAAGGAAATTAATTTATATGTGTCCTATCTGTAACCCAAAATAACCTAGCAGAGTTATTAAAAGTCTTATTGAAACATTCAGTGAACGTTTTAAGGAAGTTATTCAAAAACTTCCAAATAACCTATAATTTCTATTTTTCAGAGCATTAATAAAACCTCCCAGGAAAACCTTCAAAGAACCAGAGTAAAACGTTCTCAGAACCTCCCTGAGACGTAAAAACAAATGTTCCCAGAACAGGCAAAATGTTCATTTCTGTTCTCAGAACTCTGTCCCTTCCCTGACAGTACCTAGAACCCTACTCATGTGGCATCAAGACAATGTTGGAGGTTGGAATTACCAGGGACTGGGAGACCAAGTCACCATGGAAACAGACAAGAGTTCACTCCACAGAGGAATCTATATTGACTTGAAGGTTTCACTTGGTTTTTCTAAAGGGCACAATGCAGGTGAGACATTTACAATGTTCTAATACAGTGAGAGGCCATGGACTCCTCATTTTAAATCCTAATAATTTCAAATGCTTGTCAGGCTATGATACTTTATGAAGTGCAATCCATTCCAATAATCAATATCACTTTTCCACTGTTGTTTGTGTAAATCAATGTCTATATTGCAGATTATACATTATTGCTCTCGTTCTCTTGATCTCTCACAAACACTATCTCCCCCATCTCCCTTTCAATCTTTCCCTGTTTCTCTTTCTCTCTCTCCCCTCTCTCTATTTATATTAAGAAATAGCTTAATTGCCACTAACCGTACAGACATGTCTTTTGTCAAAGCCTACTGTAAATGTCAATGTTTGCTTACATTCTGTAGGGTGGTAATGCCATGTCCAGACTATGGTAGATTGTTATTGTAAAATCAAAGTTTATGAACTTGCCATTTTTGGCCTTTTAACTGAATTCTATTTTTTTGATACCACTGCAGTCAAACATACAAAAACTCATACGGAGAATATTATGCAAGAAAGAAAATGGAATGGCACAATTTAGCTCACACATTTACTGTACATTTGTGTGTGTGCCCCTCCATCTATGAAGAATTATGTTTGGATTATGGAGGTGAGCTAAGGCATGAGTGATTTGATATGCCTAGTTTACATAAGCCCATTGGTCCTCAGACTCTGCCTGTTTACCATTCGTCCCTCCGGCTCCAGATAGGAACATAAGCAGTGTTTTGACCTGTCCTCCCATGATAAGATCAATAACCACAATTGAATGATTTGGCCTGCATGAGAGATATGTTTCAGTGCATACCTGTCACAGTCCCCTCCTCTCCATCAGGTCTCATATTGCTGTGCGTTGCTACAGTAGTTGGGGCAAGTGTCTGCTTGTTTGTCCATGCCCGCTTCACCATTACTAAGTATGAAGTGACCATTCACCCAGCTAACAATTCTAGGGAGAGAGGATGTTTTTGCAATGTTACCCGTAATGTTCTTCCAGTTTTCCGTTAGTTAGGGGAACATTGTATCTATGAGGCTGTTATAACAGCAGAGGGGGGTCCAACTCCATATTATTGCTCATGATTTTGCAATGAGATGTTTGATGAGCAGATGTCCACATTCTTGTGGTCATGTAGTGTATCTCTCCGATTTGCTCCTGCCGGACATACTGTACCTACACATATGCTATGGTCACAAGACGCAGGCCTGCTTATTGTTCCTAGAATTTCTAAGCAAACAGCTAGAGGCAGGGCGTTCTCCTATAGAGCTCTATTTTTATGGAATGATCTGCCAATCCATGTGAAAGACGCAGACTCGGTCTCAACCTTTAAGTCCTTTCTGTAGACTCATCTACTCAGTAGGTCCTATGATTGAGTGTAGTTTGGCCCAGGCGTTCAAAGGTGAATGGCAAGGCACTGGAGTGATGAATTAACCTTCCTGTCATTGCCTGGCCGGCGCCCCTCTCTCTACTGGGAGTTTCTGCCTCTGACCCTAGTACAGGGGATGAGTCACTGGATTGCTAGTAATCTCCCATGCTGTCCCTAGGAGGGGTGCATCATGTCTTGCCAGGCTTTTTCGCTATACTTGGCTTGAGTGGGTTGAGTCACTGAGGTTGTCTTCATGTCCGGTCTTGTGTGGGTGATCGTTGTAGGCTATACTCAACCTTGTCTCAGGATAGTAAGTTGGTGGTCTGTTATTATCCCTTTAGTGGTGTGGAGGGTGTGCTTTGGCAAAGTGGGTGGAGTTATATCCTTCCTGGATTGCCCTGTCCGGGGGTATTGTCGGTATCGAAGGCACTCCTGCGTTGTCATGACTGTGTGGTTAGGGTTTTTGTCCTGTTGGAAAGTAAACCTTGGCCCCAGTCTGAGATCCTGAAAGCTCTGGAGCAGGTTTTCATCAAGGAGCTCTCTGTACTTTGCTCTGTTCATCTTGCCCTCGATCCTGACTAGTCTCCTAGTCACTGCCACTGAAAAGCATCCCCACAACATGATGCTGCCACCACCATACTTCAACGTAGGGATGGTGCCAGGTTTCCTCCATACGCGACGCTTGGCATTTAGCCCAAAGTGTTCAATCTTAGTTTCCTTAGACCAGAGAATCTTGTTTTATTTATCATTATTTATTTTTCTCATCGATCTACACACAATAGCCCATAAAGACAGTGAAAACAGGTTTAGACATTTTTGAAAATTTATATAAAAAAAAACTTATTTACAGCGGTGCAAAAAAGTATTTAGTCAGCCACCAATTGTACAAGTTCTCCCACTTAAAAAGATGAGAGAGGCCTTTAATTTTCATCATAGGTAGGCCACTCCAGGACCTTGAAAGGATTCTTACGAAGCCACTCCTTCGTTGCCCGGGCAGTGTGTTTGGGATCATTGTCATGCTGAAAGACCCAGCCACGTTTCATCTTCAATGCCCTTGCTGATGGAAGGAGGTTTTCACTCAAAATCTCACGATACATGGCCCCATTCATTCTTTCCTTTACACGGATCAGTCGTATAAATAAATTAATTAAAAATCCTACAATGTGATTTTCTGGATTTTTTTCCATCATTTTTTTTGTCTGTCATAGTTGAAGTGTACCTATGATGAAAATGACAGGCCTCTCTCATCTTTTTAAGTGGGAGAACTTGCACAATTGGTGGCTGACTAAATACTTTTTTGCACCGCTGTAAATACGTTTTTTAATTTTTTTTTTATAAATTTGCAAAAATGTCTAAACCTGTTTTCACTGTCTTTATGGGCTATTGTGTGTAGATCGATGAGAAAAATAAATAATGTAATATAATGTTAGGATTAGGCTGTAACGTAGCAAAATGTGGAAAAAGTCAAGGTGTCTGAATACTTTCCGAAAGCAGAGGGGAAAGAAGGACATCTGGAAGTGTCATCCAGGGATCCCGGCTCCAAATGGGATAGACAGGTTAGCTGACAACGTCACAAAAACGATGCGCGCAATTCAACTTTGTAGAAGTCTGTGTGTTGTGAGTCTAGATGGCTAAATCACTAGCAAAAATGTTAAGAAGCTGCCATGTGGGATTTGTAGGTGGCTCGTGTCAGCCAGTTTTATCTTGTTCTTGATATCATGTCTTGTTTTGACTGTCATGTTTATGCTAATATGGGAAAACTTTACTAGCTAGCTAACCAACAGCTAATGGTGTATTTGAGATACAAGTGCTGATTTTGCAGATTTATTTTCAATAAACATTGGAGACAAAACAGTTGACATGTCAACAATCTGTTTTGCCCCGAAGTTGCGCACATGGCGGTTGTTGCTAAACAACCAACCCGTTTATAACTGTCCACCTTTAAATAATGCACCCCTGCATCAACAGCCAGACTAGAGCGTTCCACTGGGAATAGGTTCCCCCACAGTGCTTCCCAAACCTTTGTGTCGTGACATCTTCCTTTGGCCCCCATGAAAATAATGTTTTCCTGCCACAGCCGACAGCTGTGTGACCCAGTAGAAATGACTGACCTACTGTTTGGCAAATACTGGCTCACATCAACCCATCAACCGCCACGTTCACTTGTTTGCAAGATACTCACCTGTGATGCCATATTATAGCATATGACATTCACACTTGAAGGTTTATCAGAATGTAGTAATTTCCTGTTGGCTTTTTGCCCCCTGGATTTGCTGAACGCTTTATTTCTGTCTGGCCATGTGGCCTCATTGTACATAAAGTGAATAAAATAAATTAAAATGTTCAAGACGTCCCAAGAGAACCAAATACTCTCATTTACTCAGACTTGCAAACTCTGTCATTTGTCTGCAAGGATTTCTGTAAATTACATGTTCCTGCCCTCTAGTGACCAAATGTATCATCACATTCACAAGAACAGATGTGACTAAAGAAAAGGACCAGGGTGGCCTGCATCTTAGACAAGGTTGAGGAGTGATGTTGCCACTATGGTGCATCAGTCAGGATACAGGAATGATTGAAGACACCGTTTCCAGTTCAGGGTATGTATTACCTAACAAATAAAGGCACAGCACCAGGGCACAGGCAGGTATGGGGAGGTATGGAGTGGCTTTTAAGGCTGGTAAGGTTGTGCTAGAACAGGGATGGGCAACTCCAGTCCTCGGGGCCGGAGTGTTGCTACCCCCCCCCCCCATCCCTAGCAAACACAGCTGATTTAAAGTCATTGCAATCTATATTGAAGTTCATGATTAGTTGATTATTGGAGTCAGGTGTGTTAGCTGGAGCAAAAGTGTGACACCAATCAGACCAGAGGACTGGAATTATTTTTCTCTCAGTGGGATCCTTTCCCTGAATGTAGAGACAACTGTGACATAATTCACACACATCACTTTATTGGGAGTCACATGCAGGCCCACATATTTTTATTTGTATAGTTAATAATATTTCACTATAGATGACAGCCCACAGTAGTCTATAAAATGTGATTAAGATGACAATTATACAAGAAAAATCTTCACCCGTGGTGATTTGCTTACCATCCTCAGATTTGAAATAAACTGTTTCTCTTGTGGAGAGTTGCACCAAGCAGTCAACTTCTTCTTACTTTGAAAATAAATCTGAAGCTTGTTCTTTATCCCTTTAGGGGTGGGAAATTACTAAAATATGGTGCATTCAAAAAGTATTCAAATATTTTTCTTTAAAAAACTCCAACAGGCTTGTTGTTGATCATTGCTAGACATACATTTTCAAATCTTGCCATATATTATCAAGCCTATTTAAGTCAAACTGAAACTCAAAATTAAATGTTGTCTTGGTAAGCAACTCTAGTGTATATTTGGCCTTGTGTTTTAGGTAGTTGTTCTGCTGAAAGGTGAATTTGCCTCCCAGTGTCTGTTGGAAAGCAGACTGAACCAAGTTTTCCTCTAGGAGTTTGCATGTGCTTAGGTCTATTCCGTTTATTTTCAGTCCCCCCCCAAAAAAACCTAGTCCTTGCCGATGACAAGCATACCCATAACATGATGCAGCCACCACCATGCTTGAAAACATGAGAGTGGTACTCAGCAATGTGTTGTGTCAGATTTGCCCCAAACATAACACTTTGTATTTAGGACATAAAGTTAATTTATTTTCCAAAATTTTAGCAGTATTACTGTAGTGCCTTATTGCTAATAGGATGCATGTTTTAGAATATTTTGATTCTGTTCAGGCTTTGTTCTTTTCAATCTGTCTTTGTGGAGTAATTACAATGCTGTTGATCCATCCTCAGTTTTCTCTTATCACAGCCATTATACTTCGTTAATGTTTTAATGTCACGTTTGGCCTCATCGTTCCATCCACTCCATCAACTGAGTTAGGAGAGGATGGAACCTTTGTGGTGACTGGGTGTATTGAAAATAAAAAGTGAAAGGTCTGCTTTATCTACCAATAAGTGTCCTTCTTTAAAAGGTATTGGAAAACCTCCATGGCCTTTGTGGTTCAAATCAAACATTCTTTGTCACATTTTACCTTTAGGCAAGTCAGTTAAGAACAAATTCTTATTCTTCAATGACAGCCTAGGATCAGTGGGTTAACTGCCTGTTCAGGGGCGGAATGACAGATTTGTACCTTGTCAGCTTGCGGGTTTGAACTTGCAACCTTCTGGTTAGTAGTCCAACGCTCTAAACACTAGGCTACCCTGCCGCCGGCATTCATATACATGCGCCGAATACAAGTGTAGACCTTACCGTGAAATACTTACTTACAAGCCTTTAACCTACATGTGAAGTGAAGTTATAATAAACAGCGAGGAGCAGCAGTGTACAAAACAAATGGAGGGGGAGGTCAATGTAAGTAGTCCAGAGGCTATTTTGATTAATTGTTCAGCAGTCTTGGGGGTAGAAGCTGTTATAAATATTCTTAGGGATAGGCGTCCCGCTAGCGAGACACCAGCCGACAACTTCCGGTGAAATTGGAGGGCGCGTATTTCAAATAAACAATCGTAATATTAAACATTCATGAATATATAAGAAAGTTGTATCATTTAAAAACTTTAATTGTTGTTAATCTAACTGCATCGTCCAATTTACAATAGGCTTTACAGTGAAAGCATACCATGCAATTGTCTGAGGACGGCGCCCCACATCAACATATTTTTCAACCAGCAAAGGCTTCATAAAATCACAAATAGCAATTAAGTAAATCACTTATTTTTGAAGATCTTCCTCTCTTTGCAATCCCAAGGGTCCTAGCTACAACATAAAAGTTTTTTTGTTAGATAAAATCCTTCTTTATATCCCAAAAGTCTGTTTAGTTGGCACCATCCATTTCAGTAATCCACTCATTCAACATGCAGACAAAGGAGTCCAAAAAGCTACCGCTAAACTTCATCCAAACAAGTCAAACAACCTTTATATTTCATCCTCGGGTACTCTAAAATTTAAAAACAAACTATAATATTTCATACGGAAAGTAGTATGTTCAATAGGAAAGCAAAATTAGTAAGCGCATCCTCTCCTTTGCGCGCCGAAAGACTGATATAGTTCCGGTGCTCTCTTCACCAAAGCTCAAAATTCTTGCTTGTTTTTCAAAAAACCTGAATAAAGACTGTTGACATCTAGTGGAAGCTATAGGAATTGCAATCTGGGAGACGGAATTACATAGCTAGCTTTCCAATGTAAGAGCCTGGGACCAAAAAAAAAAATTAATTCCGTTTGTTTTTTCTTCGGATTTACGCCTGCCATATCAATTCTGTTATTGTCGCTGACATTATTTTTACAGATTTTGAAACTTCTAAGTGTTTTCTATCCAATGCTACCAATTATATGCATATCCTGGCTTCTGGGCCTGAGTAACAGGCAGTTTACTTTGGGCACATCAGTCAGGTGGAAATTCAGGAAACTAGACCCTATCCCGAACAAGATTTATTTTTAAAGGAGCCTTTTGGTCCTAGAGTTGGTGCTCCGGTACCGCTTGCCATGCGGAAGCAGATAAAACAGTCTATGACGTCTCTAAAAATTTTATGGGCTTTCATCTAACAATGCCTATTATATACTATAGGTCTTGGACGGCAGGAAGCTTGGCCCCACTCATGTACTGGGCCAGACGCATTACCCTCTTTAGCGCCTTATGGTCAGATGCCGAGCAGTTGCCATACCAGGCGGTGATGCAACCGATCAGGATGCTCTCGATGGTGCAGCTGTAGAACTTTTTGAGGATCTGGGGACCCATGCCAAATCTTTTCAGTCTCCTCAGGGGGAAAAGGTTTTGTCGTGCCCTCTTCATGTCTGTCTTAGTATGCTTGGACCATGATAGTTTGTTGGTGATATGGACACCAAGGAACTTGAAGCACTCAACCTGCTCCACTACCGCCCCGTCGATGTTAATGGGGGCCTATTCGGCCCGCATTTTCCTGTAGTCCACGATCAGCTCCTTTGTCTTTCTCACATTGAGGGAAAGGTTGTTGTCCTAGCACCACACTGTCAGTTCTCTGACCTCCTCCCTATAGGCTGTCTCATCGCTGTGATCACTGTTATCAGCAAACTTAATTATGGTGTTGGAGTCGTGTTTGGCCACGCAGTCGTGGGTGAACAGAGAGTACAAGAGGGGACTAAGTACACACACCTGAGGGTCCCCAGTGTTGAGGATCAGCATGGCAGATGTGTTGTTGCCTACCCCAGGAAGTCCAGGATCCAATTGCAGAGCGAGGTGTTTAGTTCCAGGGTCCTTAGCTTAGTGATGATCTTCGTGGGCACTGTGATGTTGAACGTTGAGTTGTAGACAATGAACAGCATTCTCATGTAGGTGTTCCTTTTGTCCAGGTGGGAAAGGGCAGTGTGTAGTTCAAGATTGAGTCATCTGTGGATCTGTTGGGGCGGTATGTGAATTTGAGGGGGTCTAGGGTATCTGGGAGGATGCTGTTGATGTGAGCCATGACCAGCCTTTCAAAGCACTTCATGGCTACCGACATGAGTGCTACCGGCGGTAATCATTTAGGCAGGTTACCTTCGCTTCCTTGGACACAGGGACTATGGTGATCTGCTTGAAAGATGTACAGTTGAAGTCGGAAGTTTACATACAATTAGGTTGGAGTCATTAAAACTAGTTTTTCAAGCACTCCACAAATTTCTTGTTAACAAACTATAGTTTTGGCAAATCAGTTAGGACATCTACTTTGTGCATGACACAAATCATTTTTCCAACAACTGTTTACAGACAGATTATTTCACTTATAGCTCACTATATCACCATTCCAGTGGGTCAGAAGTTTAAATACACTAAGTTGACTGTGCCTTTAAACAGATTGGAAAATTCCAGAAAATGTCATGGCTTTATAAGCTTCTGATAGGCTAATTGACAGCATTTGAGTAATTTGGAGGTGTACTTGTGGATGTATTTCAAGGCCTACCTTCAAACTCAGTGCCTCTTTGCTTGACATCATGTGAAAATCAAAAGAAATCAGCCAGGACCTCAGAAGAAAAATTGGTTCATCCTTGGGAGCAATTTCCAAATGCCTGAAGATACCACGTTCATCTGTACAAACAATAGTACACAAGTATAAACACCATGGGAACTCACAGCCGTCATACCGCTCAGGAAGGAGACACGTTTTGTCTCCTAGAGATGAATGTACTTTGGTGTGAAAAGTGCAAACCAATCTCAGAACAACAGCAAAGGACCTTGTGAAGATGCTGGAGGAAACAGGAATGTCCTCTGGTCTGATGAAATAAAAATCAAACTGTTTGGCCATAATGACCATCATTATGTTTGGAGGAAAAGGGGGAGGCTTGCAAGCCGAAGAGCACTATCTCAACCGTGAAGCACGGGGGTGGTAGCATCATGTATTGGGGGTGCTTTGCTGTAGGAGGAACTGGTGTACTTCACAAAATAGATGGCATCATGAGGCTGGAAAATTGTGTGGATATATTGAAGCAACATCTCAAGACATCAGGAAGTTAAAGCTTGGTCACAGATGGGTCTTCCAAATGGACAATGACCCCAAGCATACTTCCAAAGTTGTGGCAAAAGGGCTTAAGGACAACAAAGTCAAGGTATTGGAGTGGCCATCACAAAGCCCTGACCTCTATCCCATAGAAATTTGTGGGCAGAACTGAAAAAGCGTGTGCAAGCAAGGAGGCCTACAAACCTGACTCAGTTACAGCAACTCTGTCAGGAGGAATGGGCCAGAATTTACCCAACTTATTGTGGGAAGCTTGTGGAAGGCTAACCAAAATGTTTGACCGAAGTTAAACAATTTAAAGGCAATGCTACCGAATACAAATTGTGTGTATATACACTTCTGACCCACTGGGAATGTGTTGAAAGAAATATAAGCTGAAATAAATCATTCTCTCTACTATTATTCTGACATTTCACATTCTTAAAATAAAGGACGCCATTGAGATTGACCTAAAACAGGGAATATTTACTCGGATTAAATGTCAGGATTTGTGAAAAACTCAGTTTAACTGTATTTGGCTAAGGTGTATGTAAACTTCCGACTTCAACTGTACATTCCTCCTACAGATAACCATTAACTTCTGGTGTTGTAACCAGATTGTGGCACTCCTCATTTCAATAGGATACCTGATGACTAACAATATTTAAAGTTTAGAAGTCAGAACCCATCAGTTGTAAACTTTCATTCATAGGCTAGGTTGTAGCAACCTCATGATGGGTACAGGGAGCATTTGTGACCCGAAACTAGGCTAGTCCATGACTTCACTGTTTGAATGTAAAAAATGTGTGATCTCACTTGGTTTACATAATTAAGTTTATTGTTTACCTAGCTAGCTAGCTACATGTCTTAAGCTAAAGTGCACTGTTAGCTAGCTAACATTAGCTGGCTGGCTCCCTGGCTGACATTGTTATTCGTATCCTAGAGCAGTTTTCTTTTCTAGTTAGAGCCTAATGTTAGCTTTCTAACATTGAACCTGGTTGGTTAGCTCCCAGCACCATTGTTAGCACTGTGTTCATTGTTGTTTAGCTAGCTAATGTTAGCTGGCTGGCTCATTAGTTAACATTATTATTATTTTTTTTTACTTTTCTACTTTTATTGAACTAGGCAAGTCAGTTAAGAACAAATTCTTATGTTCAATGATGGCCTAGGAACAGTGGGTTAACTGCCTGTTTAGGGGCAGAACAACAGATTTGTACCTTGTCAGCTTACTAGTCCAGCACTCTAACCACTAGGCTACCCTGCCGCCTCATGTTATGTTACGTGTGATCTTACACTTTGTTTACCTTGCTAGGTTCATTGTGTGCCTAGCTAGCTAGCTCCATGTCTTAAGCTAAAGTGTACTGTTAGTGTACTGGCACTGTGTTCATTGTTGTTTAACTAGCTAACGTTATCTGGGTGGCTGGTTAGCTAACGTTATGTGACGTGTGTACAACACCCGTTGAATACGGCCGGTGTCAGTAAACGTCTGCAAAAAAGCGTAATGAAATTGTTGCCAGAAAGAGCTGGTTAGGCTGTTTTCATGTCATTCATAGGTAAACAAATCATCGGCCAGAGCTTCAAGTGTGTGCTCCAAGAGCGAAATGAGATGGGTGGGGCTATGGCTTAAGAGTGTGTGAACGATGCTGAATGGGTGTAGACAAAGAAGAGCTCTTCACTAGATATCAAAACATTCAAAGGCCATTTTCTCAAAAGTGAGTTTAAAAGTTGATCAACTTTCAAAGCAGATTTACTTTCCCATTGTTCCTCAAATGCAGAGAATGTTATCCCATTTTGTAGCCCCGAGTCTCTACTTTTATCCAATGTAAAAAAAAATAAAAAAAACACAATTTCAAATGTTGCTACATAAGACCAAATCCAGGTGTTAAGTCACATTTGATTATCATGTTGTAGCCGAAACCTATTGATGTTACATTGAACTGGGTGAATGGAATATGAATGACAGTCATCCAATATGCTGTAATAGAAATAAGGCCATGTTCATGAAAAAATTAATGTGTCCTCCCTCATCATAAACAGCACTGGTTTGCAAGGTACTGGATACATTTGTTTTCAGCAATAGTCAGGTATTTTGTTGGAAAGTAACCTTTTGTTAGGCTTGTGGTGATCAGATATTATGAATGGAGTTAAACAAAAAAAAGTTATTGGCTGAATTTAATTACTGATTTGATTTATTTTCTCATTTTCTCCACCCCACTTCAGATGAGTATGTCCATGAGTAATACAATTCCATCTCCTGCCATTCCTAGATCCTGTATGTGAATTATAATACAGGTAATGGCAGACTTGCACTTTGGCCACTAGATGTCTGTATTCTGCTTCTGATTCAGTGGTATGCTTTGTGCAACAAAAGGGGAGGACATAATTAGTTATCCTTTGTGACATCACAGAAGTCTGAGACGCTTCAATTGACACAGTGGCAGAATTTCACTGACATGTTTTCCCCACAACAACAAGGTAGGTTTTTAGGGAATTCTCAATATGGACCCATATATGGAGATAATCAATTCTCTCCATACTTGATCACCATTCTGCACACTTCCTGCTTTCATTATCTCAGGCTAAAATAAATTAATATTTTCAGGGACACATCCCTCCACCCCCTCCCCAGGAATGGCATTGCCCAGCTTGCAGCACTATGTGGACAGGTTGATGTTTGAGGGCCAGTGTGCAGACTGTGCGTTGGTGAACGTCAGTACCCGCAGGGTGATGGCGGCCACTCCAGGGGGATCACTGGAACATCTGACCCGGCGTGAGATTAGGAGGATACTGGCCAGGAAGAGAGAGGCCATCCAGACCCAGGGAGTGAGCCTGGGGGGGCTGCGCTGTGCCCTGGTGAGGGACAACATGGTCACCCCAGGGGAGAGGTCAATGGACCTGCGCACCAAGCACAGGCCCAGCCGGGGTGTGGCTGTGCGCCGGACACGCCATCTCCTCCTGGTGCTCCTCGGCAACAGGGGGATCAGCAGCGGATTCCTCAATCACAAGGCCTATCAGATGGCTGCAGGCCTTCGCAACGCAGGATCATCACAACTTGCTTGAATTTACTGCTTACCTGAACTCTTGCTTGGGAGGATATTCCTGTGTCATGGACAGTATGGGATATTTGATGGAGTAAACGGAGTTGAAACTGTCTAAAACTGTCTACACTGTGTCCTGTAGTTAGTGACATATTTGTGCTTCTTTAATTGTGTAGTGACCTAGAATACAGTGACCTAGTATGCAAGACAAGTACACACAAGTCTGTATGGCCAGGTCCCACAATGTCATTACAGTATTACATGGTCAGCCACAGACCAGGATAAATAGGCAATGTGACAATAACTGACAAAAAGACAGTTAAAAAGTTAAGTGTCAGACACTCAGTTTAACAAGTAGTAGGCTAAGTATGCCTGCTGCTTGGAATACTAGACACCAATAGCAGAGTAAATACGTACCCTGTCAAGAATCTTGGAGAAATGGTCACACATTGCGTTCATAACTTGCATAATATCATAACCTGAGTCTAAGGTCTATAATCTACCTTCAGAACAGAATGTATTAGAGACGTGAACAATTAAGTAAGAAAAGTGACTCATGCATGCAGTGCCTGAAATTAACATCAGGTAGAAGAAATAAAAAAGGGCATATGCTCAAAATATGACTTCAGCCCATAGTGTTTGACAAGGTGTTTGTCTACATTGGAGTGCACTTAAAAGTAACCAGCTAGCGCAGGCTGACACTGTACTGGTTATTGAACTTAATTGCGTTGAACTATCCTCCCCACATTGTCTGATACTACTGCGCTGTTGGAACTAGGAACACAAGCATTTTGCTACACCCACAATAATATCTGCTAAATCAAATCAAATGTATTTATATAGCCCTTCGTACATCAGCTGATATCTCAGAGTGCTGTACAGAAACCCAGCCTAAAACCCCAAATAGCAAGCAATGCAGGTGTTGAAGCACGTTGGCTAGGAAAAACTCCCTAGAAAGGCCGAAACCTAGAGAGGAACCAGGCTATGAGGGGTGGCCAGTCCTCTTCTGGCTGTGCCGGGTGGAGATTATAACAGAACATGGCCAAGATGTTCAAATATTCATAAATGACCAGCATGGTCAAATAGTAGGTCTGGGACAGGTAGCACGTCCGGTGAACAGGTCAGGATTCCATAGCCACAGGCAGAACAATTGAAACTGGAGCAGCAGCATGGCCAGGTGGACTGGGGACAGCAAGGAGTCATCATGCCAGGTGGTCCTGAGGCATGGTCCTAGGGCTCAGGTCCTCCGAGAGAGAAAGAAAGAGAGAATTAGAGAGAGCATACTTAAATTCACACAGGACACCGAATAAGACAGGAGAAATACTCCAGATATAACAGACTGAACCTAGCCCCCCGACCCAAATTATTGCAGCATAAATACTGGAGGCTGAGAAAGGAGAGGTCAGGAGACACTGTGGCCCCATCCGATGATACCCCTGGACAGGGCCAAACAGGAAGGATATAACCCCACCCACTTCACCAAAGCACAGCCCCCACACCACTAGAGGGATATCTTCAACCATCAACTTACCATTCTGAGACAAGGCCGAGTATAGCCCACAAAGATCTCCGCCACGGCACAACCCAAGGGGGGGGGGGGGGGGAGACAGGAAGATCACATCAGTGATCTGTGTATGTGTATAATAAAATTTGATTTGATAAATTCACACACTTCTATTGGAAAGTTCAGTTATGAAAAACCTGTTTGGGTACTCACATGAACATGGGTGTAGTTGGCTATAGCTGACTGGAGCTCCAGATGTGCGAGTACACACTTCAAGGTACTATTTAAGCACAGTTGGCTCCCACACTTAGGAGTTTATAGAGAACAGCCATCACTGTTCACTTATATATTTTTTTATACATTTTCTGCCAGTTGATTATATATTTTGTCAGTGATGTTACAGTATATGGCTCTTTGAAATAATTTAATACCATTGTTTAGTGTCATGCAAAATGTAGGTTGTTTTCCAGCCAGCTAAAGAAAAAATAGAGCACATCTGTTTTGACTCAAAGTTTTCACATACAGTACTGTAGGCCTAAACACACACACACACACACACACACACACACACACACACACACACACACACACACACACACACACACACACACACACACACACACACACACACACACACACACAAACACACACACACACACACACACACACACACTAGGGATTAACTGATTCCCATAACTAAGCATTATAGTAAAGTGGATTATTCAAAATGCTATTCTGCTCAAGAAGCAGGACTGCACTGCAGTTACCACCATAACTTCTCTACACAAACAATCAGAGCACAGAATGACCATGGCTGGCCTGCCTTATTTTCCTGACTGTAGCTCTGGCGTCAGAGGGGGAGTTTACAAGGGGGCCCACAGAGCACCCCTGCCTATCTGGGATGGAGCAACAGAGAGGCCGCCTCCTCACCAGCCCCTTCCTTTCCCACAGTCAACAGGAAGACTGAGCTGAGTCAGAGCGAAGACCAGACAGAGAGGACCCAAACGCTCAGGAGAAGGAGGACGTTTCAAAAGCTTCCAATCCAGCACAAAAAAAACGATAAGTCTGAAAGAAGGAATGAACATAAGGAGTAAGAATCACAGAGAGGTGGAGAAACTCCAGTTAACGTCTCCACACAGCGTCGAGGTGGAGAAATCAGACAAGAAAAGTTCCAAATACAGGGAGGGGGAGCTTCCAATGCAAACTACAAAGGAAAAGCAGAGGTCGTCCAGTATGGCTGGGCAAGTATCCAAGAGCTCAGCACAGCGACTCAGCCGAGACCTGACCTGTTCTATCTGCCTGGACCTCTTCAAGCAGCCTGTCTCCCTGCCCTGCGACCACACCTTCTGCCAGGCATGTATCGCTGGCTACTGGACGGGCCCCAGAGGCCAGGTCCAGGGGGGGTCCGGATCCTGTCCCCAGTGCAGGAAGGTCTTCCCTGGCCAGAGCTACCGGCCCAACCGCATCGTGGGTAACATAGTGGAGAGCTACTGCCAGGGCCTAGAGGAGAGAGAGGGGCTGCTGGGGGACATGGGCGTACCAGAGAGGAGCCTTGCTCCTGCTCCTGCCCCGTGCTGTGGCCGGCACCGAGAGGAGCTAAAGCTCTACTGTGAGGAGGACCAAGAGCTGTTGTGTCTGGTGTGTGGACTCTCTCAGGAGCACCGGAACCACAACATGGTGTGTGTCCATGAGGCACAGCAGAGATACAGGGTAAGTCCAAATTCTATTTGACTTGTGTTGCCTTGTTACACTCTTACATTTTTCAAAGAATGCTAGTAAAAGGCTTAGCTCAGAGTTGAAAAACAACTAAACCAAGGGTCCCAGTTGCAGGGAATATTGAAGACAGGTGGTGCTATGGACTGAGCAGTAGAATTTTGCTTGGTAGGAATTGAAGTTAAAAAAAGTTGATTTGATCAAATGTTGCACAAAAAAAACAAAGTGACTTGACATCAACAACTACAATGTCAATGACTTGTCACATCACTTTACGTGTCACTTTTTTCTGTAAGACAAACTGTTCATTATTCTCCCCACATTCTCTTGTTAAGAGTTGCATCTGGATTGTTTCCCATAACATTCATATTCCAGCCCCACTCCAACAGCAGATTACTGTACTTACTGTAAGGCCTGGTGTAGAGAACAGAAGCCTGATGCCGACTTTGAATCATGCTGCTACTTTATTCTGGCCATGCAGGCGTCTCTCAGCAGTTCCATGGACTCTCTGAAAGGGGAGCTGAACATAGCCCTGCAGTGTGAGAGAGAGACTGAAGACGAGGTCAAGAAGCTCAAGGTGAAACGCTCAAGTATCTACAGCTTGTAACAATCTGTACATTGCACTTAAACCTTGAGTGTCTCATAAACCTTGACCCTCTTGAACTAACTGCCATTGCTAATGAGCCCCCCCCCCCCTAAAACCCCACACATTTCTGTCCCCCCAGGAGCACACGGCAGACCTGAAGCAGCGCATCGAGGCCCAGTTCAGCGACCTGCACCAGTTTCTGTACCAGGAAGAGAAGCTGCTGCAGGTGAAGCTGAAGACAGAGGAGCGTAGGGAGCTGATCAGGCTGGACGAACACAAGGCCCTGCTCTGTGTGGAGGTCTGCCGTCTGCAGAGGGCCCTGAATGAGATCGAGGACAAGCTGAGGGAACAGGACCCCTTTACATTGCTGCGGGTGAGAGACAGGGTAATTCTAGGCGGGTGGAGTTTCACATGAGAAGTAACTCAATGAGCCTCCTTGACGGGGGAATGGGAAAAATATGTCTTTCACACTGAAAAGTTTTCGGTTAGATTTTATGTTATTTTGCTTGTGCTGTTTGAAAATGATGTACTGGATGGGAGGACAAAACTAGCTTGCACACATCTAGACATTTACATCTGCTGTAATAAGTTAGTAAGTAATCATTCTAGGCATTCTACAGGAAGGTCTTTCTGATAGCAATGAGTAGAGTAGTACTTCATTGATCCCAACTTGGGAAATTCACTCAGCATTATCCTTGATTAGGACAAGACACTTATCAATGACAAACACATAACATATACACAATGGCCCTCCAGAGTGCAGGGAGGGACCCTTCAGGGTGGAGCACAGGCAGGATGTGGGCCCATGACCTCACTCCTGGTCAATGGTGAGGATAAGGAGATTATAGGGAAAGCAGGCTCAGATCCAGGGACTTTCCCCCAACCACTGGGAGATCCCACAGGGCCGGGATAGCGTGAGCTCAGACACTGATGTCATGTGGAAAACAGCTTTCTCTCATTTTACCCACTGCCAAAACTAATCAGCACACTCTCCCCTCTGTTTTTCCTGTCTCGTCCCAGAATATCAAGACCCTGGTCCAGAGGTGAGTGCGTGATGGGACGTGGGACGTTTTAGATTATTATTCCATAATGGAGTTTTCATGTTTCTGATATGTATTGTCTGAAGCTTGTGTTGCCTTTGGCAGGCCGACTCCCAAGTTTGAAAAGCCTACTCTCACGGTCCCCAGCCTGTGTGAGGGTCGGTTCGCAGGGCCCCTGCAGTACCGAGTGTGGAAATCACTGAAAGGAAGCATCTACCCAGGTACTGTACGGCATTAACCTTTAGAGTGGAGGCTTGCTGAGGGGAGGAAGGCTTATAATAATGGTTGTTATGGAGTCAATGGAATGGTATCAATCACATGGAAGCCACGTTTGATACCATTCCATTGACTCCATTCCAGCCATTATTATGAGCTGTCCTCCCCTCAGCTGCCTCCACTGAACCGTTAGTAGAGTGACTGACAATTACAGCACTCAGGAGCAATAATTCAGGAGCTTTCAGCAACTATTTTCCTCTGCAACATACATGAATTGCCCAGAATTGACTACTTGACAGTTGTTTTGTTATTTAAAATGGAAAGTTGGATCTGCTACTGAGAATTATACTGTGTTCACATTGTCAAATCAAATCAAATTTGATTTGTTACATACACATGGTTAGCAGATGTTAATGCGAGTGTTGCGAAATGCTTGTGCTTCTAGTTCCGACAATGCAGTAATAGCCAACGAGTAATCTAACCTAACAATTCCACAACTACTCTCTTATACACACAAGTGTAAACGGATGAAGAATATGTACATAAAGATATATGAATGAGTGATGGTACAGAACGGCATAGGCAAGATGAAGTAGATGGTATAGAGTACAGTATATACATATGAGATGAGTAATGTAGGGTATATTAACATAAAGTGGCATAGTTTAAAGTGGCTAGTGATACATGTATTACATAAAGATGGCAAGATGCAGTACATGATATAGAGTACAGTATATACATATATATATGAGATGAGTAATGTAGGGTATGTAAACATTATATTAAATGGCATTATTTAAAGTGGCTAGTGATACAATTTTTTTACATCAATTCCCATCAATTTCCATTATTAAAGTGGCTGGAGTTGAGTCAGTATCTTGGCAGCAGCCACTCAATGTTAGTGGTGGCTGTTTAACAGTCTGAAGGCCTTGAGATAGAAGCTGTTTTTCAGTCTCTCGGTCCCTGCTTTGATACACCTGTACTGACCTCGCCTTCTGGATGATAGCGGGGTGAACAGGCAGTGGCTCGGGTAGTTGTCGTCCTTGATGATCTTTATGGCCTTCCTGTGACATCTGGTGGTGTAGGTGTCCTGGAGGGCAGGTAGTTTGCCCCCGGTGATGCGTTGTGCAGACCTCACTACCCTCTGGAGAGCCTTACGGTTGTGGGCGGAGAGCCTTACGGTTGTAATGCTTTGTATCTGTGTCATGGCATGTAAAATCATACAATACCTAACTTGACCAACTAATTTTCCCTTATTCTCAGTTCCGGCCGCCATCACCTTGAATTCGAGCACGGCCAACCCCTGGCTTAGCCTGACCTCCTCCCTCACCTGTGTCCGCTACCAGACCTTCAACCACTCTGTCCAGGACAACCCCAACCGCTTCAATGCTGCCCTGTCTCTACTGGGCAGTCAGGGCTTCACCTACGGCCGCCACTACTGGGAGATAGAGGTCTACAGCAGCACTGTGTGGACCGTGGGTGTGGCTAGAGAAACTGTATCGAGGAAGGGAGTAATCAAAGCCTTGCCGGCCAATGGCTTTTGGACCCTGTCCCTGTCCTATGGAATACAGTACATGGCCTGTACATCGCCCCCTACTGTGCTTTCACTGGAGGAGCCTCTGGCTAGGATAGGGGTATATCTGGATTATAAGAGGGGTCTGGTGTCTTTCTACAATGCAGAGAGCATGACACATCTCTATACGTTCCGTGAAACGTTCACAGAGACGTTGTACCCCTACTTCAATCTGGGATTCCTGGATAAAGTGCATGAGAATGAGCCCCTCAAAGTTTTCCTTCCCAAAATCTGACAGATGCGGCACTTATCTATTCCCCACAAAGCCTGAGGCCATCCTTACACTGGTGTGGTGTTAAAATACCCTCAGAATCTAACTGTTAGATTATAAGCTATATATATTATATTATATATATTAAATATAGATATTATATTGTTTGAGATGTTAGAGAGAGTAAGCAGGCCAACTGTAAATAATACATTTTTCAAATGTAATCTTGATGTGGGCCAGAGCTTCACCATCAAGGTTTGTTAAATGTATGTATGCGCAATAACCTTTTGCAGTATTACAGTGTAAATTGTACGTGACTGGCGTAAACAGAATGATGAATACAAAATTGCCTTATCGTGTACAATGTAAGGCAGTTCAATATTTGGAGACATAAATGGGCCAACTATTTTAATAAGTCATCTTCAATGCATGATAATAATCTTTGAGTGGATTGTGGATATCATCAGTATTTCAAACGTTCACCTCACAATACTGTACCATTCAAAATAAATAAGAATTTGTTTTGTGTCTCTGTGTTGAAATAGAACCTGATATTTGATCTGGACAGTCTCAGCACAAACAGTAACAGGCATAAACACACTTCTGCATGGTGGATTTGTGCATATCAGAGCACAGGAAAGAGGAATCTCATTAAGAGGTCATTTGGAAAGAGTTTTCTGTGTGGCTGTGTCAGTCTTTCTTCCTGTGATCCTTTTGGTTTAGCCTACAGTAAATTGAACCGAGCTGAGTAATGCGTCAAAAATATTGGAGTAAAATTGATGGACCATTTCCAAGAAATCCCTGACTAACCAAGAAAGAGAGGGAGAGAGCGAGCAGTTTAAACCTGCACAGTGATTGTTTTGTGTGTGTGCCATTAGCAGTAGCACTTTGAGGAAAACATTCTCATTCCACCATGCAGGCTGATACAACCTACACACATCAGGAGTGGTCCCGTGTGACTCAGTTGTTAGAGCATGCCGCTAGCAACACCAGGGTTGTGGGTTTGATTCTCACAAGGGATCAGTATGAAAATGTGTCTTGAGTATTTGGACAAATTCACTTTTCAGTGAATTAAAGTGGTATTTTTTGGTCCCATATTCCTAGCACGCAATGAATGCATCAAGCTTGTGATGGATGCATTTGCAGTTTATTTTAGTTGTGTTTCGGATTATTTTGTGTAAAATAGAAATGAATGGTAAATAACGTATTGTGTCATTTTGAAGTGCCTTTCATTGTAAATAAAAACATAATTTGTTTCATAACACTTCTACATTAATGTGGATGCTACCATGGTTACAGATAACCATGAATAATGATGAGTGAGAAAATGAAAGAGTGATAAATATCAAAACCTCCAAAAAATGTTAACCTCCCCTGTTATTGGTAATAGTGAGAAGGTAGCAAGTTTTGGGGGTATAATCTTTGTGCCTCTGTAACTTTCACACTCATTATTTAGGATTGATTCAGGACAATACATAATCATGATAGCATCAACATTAATGTAGAAGTGCTTGTAAACATATTCTATTCTTATTTACAATAAAAGTGACTCCAAAATGACAAAATACATATTTACCATTAATTTCTATTAGGCACAAAATAATCTGAAACACAACCAAAGCAAACTACAAATGCATTCAACAAGTTTGTAGAGTCACAAGCTTGATGTAGTAATTGTGCGCTAGGAATATGGGACCAAATAATACAATGTTTGACTACTTTAATATGTTATAAGTGAATTTGTCCAAATACTTATGACACCTTCAAATGGGGGGACTAGATACATTAAGTGCTTCAATTTTTAAACGGTAAATGAGATATGTATGAAAATACCCTCAAATAAAAGGTGACATTCTGAACTGTCACCTCATATTTAACATTTGATCTTAAATCCAAAATGGAGTGTAGAGCCAAATGAAATGTTTTAGCTTCACTGTCCAAATAAATACAGTTGAAGTCGGAAGTAAACCAAAAACCACATACACCTTAGCCAATGCCACGCCCTGGCCATAGAGAGGCTTTTTATGCAGCTGTCTATCGTTGTCTCTAATTGAGAACCATACTTAGGTACCCTTTTCCCCCACCTGTTTTGTGGGAAGTTAACTTTAACTTTGTTCAGGGCACATAGCCCAAAGCGTCACGGTTTTGTTCTTTGTTTTGTCGGTGTCATTTTTAATAAAAAGAAAATGTACGCTTAACATGCTGCGCCTTGGTCCAGTCCTTCAGCCAGCCGTGACAGCCAAATACATTTCAACTCAGTTTTTCACAATTCCTGACATTTAATACAAGTAAAAACTCACTGTCTTAGGTCAGTTAGGATCACCACTTTATTTTAAGAATGTGAAATGTCAGAATAATAGTAGAGAGTGATTTATTTCAGCTTTTATTTCTTTCATCCAATTCCCAGCGGGTCAGAAGTTTACATACACTCAATTAGTATTTGGTAGCATTGTCTTCAAAATTATTTAACTTTGTCACGACTTCCGCCGAAGCCGGGCCCTCTTCTTGTTCGGGTGGCGTTCGGCGGTTGACGTCACCGGTCTTCTACCCATCGACGCTCCACTTTTCATTTTCCATTTGTTTTGTCTTGGTTTTCCGCACACCTGGTTCACATTCCCTCATCTGACTAAATGTATTTTACCCTCTGTTCCCCCCATGTCTGTGTGTGGAATTATTTTTTTTTTGTTACGTGTGGTTCGCACCGGGTATGTGTTTGACCCGTGTGTTTTGTTTATTGTACAGTTTGTGGACTTTGGGCGTTATCGCTATTTTCCTGGGGCATGAATAATGTGCACCTGTTATTACCCATCTCTGCTCTTCTGCACCTGACTTACCTTCAACCAGTTGCGCACATCGTAACAAACTTTGGTCAAATGTTTTGGGGAGCCTTCCACAAGCTTCCCACAATAAGTTTGGTGAATTTTGGCCCATTCCTCCTGACAGAGCTGGTGTAACTGAGTCAGGTTTGTAGGCCTTCTTGCTCGCACACGCTTTTTCAGGTCTATCCAGAAATGTTCTATAGGATTGAGGTCAGGGCTTTGTGATGGCCTCTCCAATACCTTTGCTGTCCTTAAGCCATTTTGCCACATCTTTGGAAGTATGCTTGGGTTCCTTGTCCATTTGGAAGACCAATTTGTGACCAAGCTGATGTCTTGAGATGTTGCTTCAATAATTTCCCTACCCCATGATGCCATCTATACCAGTCCCTCCTGCACAAAGCATCCCCACAGCATGATGCTGCCACCCCCGTGCTGGTGTTCTTCGGCTTGCAAGCCTCCCCCGTTTTCCTCCTAACATCATTATGGCCAAACAGTTCTATTTTTGTTTCATCAGACCAGAGGACATTTCTCCAAAAAGTACGATCTTGCCCCCATGTGCAGTTGCAAACCGTAGTCTGGCTTTTTTATGGAGGTTTTGGGGCAGTGGTTTCTTCCTTGCTGAGCGGCCTTTCAGGTTATGACGATATAGGACTCGTTTTACTGTGGATATAGATACTTTTGTACCTGTTTAATCCAGCATCTTCACAAGATCCTTTGCCGTTGTTCTGGGATTGATATGCACTTTTCACACCAAAGTACTTTAATCTCTAGGAGACAGAACGCGTCTCCTTCCTGAGCGGTATGAAGGTTGCATGGTTCCATGGTGTTTATACTTGCGTACTATTCTTCGTACAGATGAACGTGCTACCTTCAGCGTTTGGAAATTTATCCCAAGGATGAACCAGACTTGTGGATGTCCACAATTTTTTTCCGAAGGTCTTGGCTGATTTCTTTAGATTTTCCCATGATGTCAAGCAAAGAGACCCTGAGTTTGAAGGTAGGCCTTAAAATACATCCACAGGTACACCTCCAATGGACTCAACTGATGTAAATTAGCCTATCAGAAGCTTCTAAAATCATGACATCATTTTCTGAAATTGTTCAAGCTGTTTAAAGGTTCAGTCAACTTAGTGACCCACTGACCCACTGGAATTGTGATACAGTGAATTATAAGTGAAGAAATCTGTAGGTAAACAATTGTTGGAAAAATTACTTGTGTCATGCACAAAATACATGTCCTAACCTACTTGCCAAAACTATAGTTTGTTAACAAGAAATTTGTGGAGTGCTTGAAAAAACAAGTTTAATTGACTCCAACCTAAGTGTATGTAAATTTCCGACTTCAACTGTACGTAAGGGAGTCTTTATTTGGGACAAATCATAAAAACAATTGGAAAAGAACAGACCACCACCTTAATCTACAGTTATCTATATTTATTAGCCTAGCCCTTGAAAAGAATACCAACACATGTTCACTTTTCTTCTTCTGCTAACATCAATCATGTGTGTGTGTGTGGGGTGGGGGGGGGTCATCCCAGTTCTGCATTGCAAGACCATACTAATTACAACTGTGTGCTTAAAACAAATTTCCCCAGTTCTATCCGTCTTTCCTAATCATCAATGTGCAACCCTCAATGATACACATGTATAGTGCCAAGATTTAAGTCAAGAGTAGATAGACATATTTAGGAACCAAGGCAAGGTGGGAAGGTTATCTTCCCAAGAAGTTAGGGCTCAGCTGGATTTCAAGTTAGGAGGTGGTTGGGGAACTTGGAAGGTGGTTGGGGAACCTATTCCCTAAAACCCTGATAATCCTGTATCCTATATAGTTATACCACCATCCCACTGATCCTTACAGACCTGTGGGATCCTTTTTGTTATCTTGAGGAAATGACAAACTTTTGGGGAATTCATTTCAGATCTCCCACACATATCCACTCTCTCATCCACCCTCCCTAATCTAAATGATACAAACTTGAAAACGCTCTCTACTGCTGCATGGCTTGACTCCTTACAGCTGGCTTTGGGCAGAGTGGGGTATGGGGGGGGGGGGGGCAGCTATCCAAGCATCCGCTCCTCTTAGGGAACTGGGAGTGTCAACACTTTGGGGTGCACAGTCTCCTCCTCTTAAGTCTTGGTAAAGAGGGGCTCACTTGCTTGTGTGCAATGTGTCTTGGAACTTTGTGCTCATGTACCGTACATGGAAGCCCTTCTTATTGATGGTATCATCAGAATGGAACTTTATAACAATGGCATCCCCAGCAGAGTAGATTTCCTCAGGAGGCTGGAAGATAAATAAAAGAGAGAGAGAGAGAGAAAGATTATCTTATACCTCTACATTTAAGTAGGCAGACACCCCTGACATTTTGTGAATGCACTATATATGTACAGTAGTTGTTACAGTCTAGTAGGTGTACTGAAACCTTTTGTTGTCCTTACCCCAGATCCACAGTAGCGACCAAGCCTTGGGGCCTTGACATCAGCACCATCAAATAGTTCAATGTAGTCATAGCCACAGTCTGCCTCTTCCTCAATCTCAAAGGTTTGGAAGATGAGCTCTACTCCATAGCCCTTCTCAGCGGATACCACCCACTGGCAGTCAGACGCCCCTGGGTAGTTGTTATCCCCAAACTGGGCATGCGAATAAAGATCTTTGGTCTTGACCTCAGCTTTCAGGGTTCCTCCACATTCTGAGAACTCACAGCCACAAAAAAAGAGACAGAGCCTCAGAGAAGGAACTCATTGAGATATGGAATGTCCAATTTATCAACAAATAATTGTCTGAAAAGCAGTGTTTCTCCTCTACATTCCATGTGGGATTCTATAACATTATACCCATCTGAAAAAGCTGACCTGTTGTCCCTTTGTTTTCTTTTTTGAAAGAGACCAAAAACCACAAACCCAGGTGGCAACATGGGCATTGTCACCCCCAATCATACTAATGAATTCATATCTCATTATTCATGGGTCCTGACAAAAAAATGTAGATGCTGTCACACTGCCTGCTGAATCACACATTACAAACATAATGTACTGTATGTTAGGGATAATATAATACCAAGACAAGATGAGAATCAAAAACCAGAGACATTGACATCAGCATACAAGAATACATTTGCATCAGTAGACAAAGAGAGATAATCATTAATGATGGAGGTAAACAATGGTCCCAGGATCAAATCCTTGTTGCACATACTTTTCAACCTCCCAGTAATTAGAGTTGTCTTTGGGAAAAAGTAAGCCTTTTTGATTGATCTGAGGGACAAAATTAGTCCCAACTGGATCAAAGGCCTTGGTAAGATGAATGAATACCACTTAACTGGTCTGCTGGAGTTAATGGATTATTATTATTGTTACGCTCCCCAGTTTCTGTGTTGTGGGTTTGTATGTGTGTGTAATTCAGGAAATGCCTTCCTGGAATCCTAAAGCAGCTGATTGGTCGACCCCATCACTGATTGGAGCTCTGACCCCTCCACCTCATCAAGGGAAACAGCTGTCTCTTCAATTAAAAATGCCTTCTCCAGCTTGGTAAAAGCCAGTGTTCCTCCCTCAGGGAGGAGAGCTTATTTTTATGTCCTGTGTTGGTTGTTGGTCAGTGAAAGTTTTGTTATTATTTTGTAGCCACTCCTTCAGAGGTTTGTGTATGCCAAAAGGACTTAGTGTTTTTGGTTCATTGAAATTGTTCACGTAAATTATTCCGTTTCATTTGTTTCCAGGGGGGGAAGAGGAACGCACCTTGGGAGTATTTGGGCAAGAGGCATACGGGCATACATAACCCATAGTATTTAATCTGTCTATGCACGCTATGCAAGACCTGGGTGGACCACCCCATGTATTTTGGTTAGCGTGCCGGGTGGTGCTAAAGGTTAGGTAAGAAATGGAAAGGTAGGTAAGGTAGGAGGGGACTCCTTCATTTTACTTTCTTTGCTTTGGTTCCGTCCAGCCCCTTTTCCCCATTTTACCGTGTTAAGGAATATTAATTTCCCTGTAAACAGTATTTTTCTCTGCCTCTGTCATCCTTCCCAGCACCTACGATCACATACTTTTTCAATTCACTGGGAGTTGAGATGTAGCAGGTTGATGCGTTCCATCCTCCAAGAGGCATACGTAACATTTATTATCAATATCTTAAATGGGTTATGGCAGTGGATTGACCAGACCTACATGGAAAAAGGTTGAATAATGTATTATACAATGAATATTAGTTGACTATTCTCATCTCTCTGAAATCAAAACAACATGTTAGCAGTTCAACCATATACCTGTGTGCACCAATGAGCATTATCCATTTCAATCCTTTTCTTTCTGGTATCACAAAATGCTAATGCTAGTATATGTGTCACCCACCTGCACTGTGTGAAGCCTCAAAGCCTCTCTTCTGGACTGAGTTATCAGAGAAGAAGCGCATAAACATCTCGTTGCCGCTGGAGATGACTGGCGAGGGTTTCTTGATGCCACAGAAACGTCCCAGACTGGGGGCCCGGCCATCCTGCCCATCGTAGATCTCCAGGTGGTCGTAGGCACACTCCAGGTGAGCCTCCATGTCGATCTCATTGAAAACCTTTAAAAGTGAATGTAGATTCAGTGAGATCGGTGGTGAGCTATTAACAACAGTAATAATCTACATGACCCATCTTCCACTAATGACTATGTACCGTTATAATGTAAATTGTAAGCATTACAGGTGTCTTTAAAACTATGCTAATCCCTACATATATTTACATTTCTACCTCAATTACCTTGTACTCCTGCACATCAACTCAGTACTGGTACCCTGTGTATATAGCCAAGTTATCGTTACTCATTGAGCATTTATTCCTAGTGTTTATTATTTTTCTATTATTTCTCTCTCTGCATTGTTGGGAAGGGCCCGTAAGTAAGCATTTCACTGTTAATCTACACCTGTTGTTTACGAAGCATGTGACAAATAAAATTTGACTTGGTTTGATCATGACACAGCAGTAAACATACGATTTTGATGCGGTGGCCTGGGGTGGTGGAGAGGGCCCAGGTACAGGCCTTCTTGCTGGGGTATTTGTCAGGCCAGTTGGGGCTGGTGATGGTGCCTAACACAATGCTCACCACATGATCACAGCCAGCTGAAAGATAAACATGGCTGATTCAATCAGTAATCTAAGAGGACATATCCTATCCCCAACTTTTTGATGTCATAATCCATGTAAAATAGGATGTCAATGGCTATATGTACAGTGCCTTGCGAAAGCATTCAGCCCCCTTGAACTTTGTGACCTTTTGCCACATTTCAGGCTTCAAACATAAAGATATAAAACTGTATTTTTTTGTGACGAATCAACAACAAGTGGGACACAATCATGAAGTGGAACGACATTTATTGGATATTTCAAACCTTTTTAACAAATCAAAAACTGAAAAATTGGGCGTGCAAAATTATTCAGCCCCTTTACTTTCAGTGCAGCAAACTCTCTCCAGAAGTTCAGTGAGGATCTCTGAACGATCCAATGTTGACCTAAATGACTAATGATGATAAATACAATCCACCTGTGTGTAATCAAGTCTCCGTATAAATGCACCTGCACTGTGATAGTCTCAGAGGTCCGTTAAAAGCGCAGAGAGCATCATGAAGAACAAGGAACACACCAGGCAGGTCCGAGATACTGTTGTGAAGAAGTTTAAAGCCGGATTTGGATACAAAAAGATTTCCCAAGCTTTAAACATCCCAAGGAGCACTGTGCAAGCGATAATATTGAAATGGAAGGAGTATCAGACCACTGCAAATCTACCAAGACCTGACCGTCCCTCTAAACTTTCAGCTCATACAAGGAGAAGACTGATCAGAGATGCAGCCAAGAGGCCCATGATCACTCTGGATGAACTGCAGAGTTCTACAGCTGAGGTGGGAGACTCTGTCCATAGGACAACAATCAGTCGTATACTGCACAAATCTGGCCTTTATGGAAGAGTGGCAAGAAGAAAGCCATTTCTTAAAGATATCCATAAAAAGTGTTGTTTAAAGTTTGCCACAAGCCACCTGGGAGATACACCAAACATGTGGAAGAAGGTGCTCTGCTCAGATGAAACCAAAATTGAACTTTTTGGCAACAATGCAAAACGTTATGTTTGGCGTAAAAGCAACACAGCTCATCACCATGAACACACCATCCCCACTGTCAACCATGGTGGTGGCAGCATCATGGTTTGGGCCTGCTTTTCTTCAGCAGGGACAGGGAAGATGGTTAAAATTGATGGGAAGATGGATGGAGCCAAATACAGGACCATTCTGGAAGAAAACCTGATGGAGTCTGCAAAAGACCTGAGACTGGGACGGAGATTTGTCTTCCAACAAGACAATGATCCAAAACATAAAGCAAAATCTACAATGGAATGGTTCAAAAATAAACATATCCAGGTGTTAGAATGGCCAAGTCAAAGTCCAGACCTGAATCCAATCGAGAATCTGTGGAAAGAACTGAAAACTGCTGTTCACAAATGCTCTCCATCCAACCTCACTGAGCTCGAGCTGTTTTGCAAGGAGGAATGGGAAAAAAATTCAGTCTCTCGATGTGCAAAATTGATAGAGACATACCCCAAGCGACTTACAGCTGTAATCGCAGCAAAAGGTGGCGCTACAAAGTATTAACTTAAGGGGGCTGAATAATTTTGCACGCCCAATTTTTCAGTTTTTGATTTGTTAAAAAAGTCTGAAATATCCAAGAAATGTCGTTCCACTTCATGATTGTGTCCCACTTGTTGTTGATTCTTCACAAAAAAATACAGTTTTATATCTTTATGTTTGAAGCCTGAAATGTGGCAAAAGGTCGCAAAGTTCAAGGGGGCCGAATCCTTTCGCAAGGCACTGTAAATAGTGGATGGATAAATATGGATAGGTACATGTATGAACAGAAATAGCTATATGTAAATGTATGGATAAATCCATTAAAATATGAGTTATTCTGTACCTTCCTTGCAGTCATGTTTATTGTCATGCAGCACAAAGCCACCACGACACTGACAACTGTAGCTCCCGAAGGTATTGACACACTCTTGTTGGCAGCCTCCATTCTCCTTAGAGCACTCGTCCTTGTCTGCATGGGAACAGAACATTGTCAGAAATTGCTAAACCCACCTACAGTAAACCCTTTGACACTAGACTGTTCGAGCCATTGACCATATACTTTAAATATATGTTTGATGCAAAAAAAAATGTTTCAAGGCTTACCAGAGAAGAATTGGGCTTTGAAGCCTTTCTTTGACACTGTGTTGTCTGATTTGAACTCAATGCGCATGTTGTTGTATTGGGAGGTGACGGTTTCTGGTTTCTCAGTTCCACAAAACTTCCCATGAAGCCTGGAGTCAGCGGTCAGTCCACTCCTCACCTCCACATAATCATATTTACACACCTGAGGGAAGAAGAGACCACATAGGACATGTCAGACACACCTCAAGAGGAACTGGAGCAAGTACTATGGAATAACTCCAAGTAAACCACAGCGCACACACACACCGGCTTACAGGACTAGACAATAATTTCCCTCATGAGCAGAGATCTTCGTGGTCACCTTCACTGTGAAGTCATTGTAAATGCCCATTCCTGCCCACTCACAACATCTGTAAGCGTTATAGGGTGTTCTCAGGCTATACTGCTTACATCGTTGCCCTCGGTCTCAAAGACATCAAACAGCAGGGTGATGTGGTAATGTGTGGGGGCCACCAGCTGCCAAACACAGTTCTTGTTGGGGGGGTATTCTTTGGGCCAGCCGGGGGTGTTGATGGAGCCATTAAGCTTGGTAATGAAGCCTCCACACGCAGCTGCTGGGGGGATACAGAGCTGACATTAGGGGTGGCCACGAGGCAACACAACTCAAACCACATAACAGTTATAGTTTAGGGAAGGTGGAGAGGTAGGTTGAACTTGTTCACAGTTCAATAAAGTATGAAGCACGTGAATGTGACACAATGTCAAAATACTACTCCCTATGTTTCAAACTGCAACATTAATTAAGCAAATAAAAAAGTCAGGTCATACCTATGTAGTCCTGTTATGAAATATGTACCAGGTTTTGAATCCAAGCTCTACAAAATGGAATAATCATCCACTAAGTACAGCAATTAAGAATAACCACATTTCGAGTGGCAGTAGGAAATAAAAAAGAAAGTGACAGGTTTATACCACACAAAGTGCAATCATGTCGTCTTAACAACAATGTCATCTCAGATTTTCAAAATATGCTTTTCAACCATAGCAAAACAACCGTTTGAATTGAGGTTTGTTCCACCTCCTCATTAATTCACAATTGAGGCTTTATTGAGCCGGGGACAAACTTCTCTCTTCAACAAGAGCCCAATCAATTCCACAGTGCTTCCCCAGATCAAGTATGAAGACATTACGCATCTCCAGTCAGAACAGGCTTTGCACAAACTTTTCCCCCCAGCACATTATCTGGCTGGCACCCAAATTGCCTTCATTGTTTTCCTTACAAACTTTGGACATATATGCGTTCCTATCAAAGTAAGTGGCTTATTTTCTGTACATCGTGTTGTCATTTCTACTGTAGCACACCATTTGTATGTATGGATCACATGTATGTGCTAATGCTAAGCTATTTGCTGGTTATGTGTGGCGCCATTTTGTTGACATCATACACTGCATTCTGGATGTCACATGAGCGTCTGTCAGACCAAAGATGTTATAACAAGGGATAGTTCACTCGACTGACTTATGGTGCTTTCAAGACAATTGGGAACTAAAAAAACTACTAGGTTAAACCATGACATCAGTGATCTACAGGTCGGAAGGTCAGAGCTCTAGAAAGAGGCCCAAGTTCCCGAGTTGGAATCCAGAGAGACAATCCCAGTCGGAGGTTGTTTTTTTCAAAGTTCCCAGCAGTGATGTTGGAAGTCAGAGATTTACGAGTTCCCAGTAGTTTTGAACACACCATCAGATTGTAATGGTGCCAGTTCAGACCCCCCTAAGGGGTTTATTTTTATTTAGTGTATAAACCTATCCTGTGTTTGCCCCCAATTTATTGATTAATCCCCCATGATAGTAATATTTTCTGCATCATATCCCCCCACAATACATTTCTACCCCCATGGATTTGAAAAAACACCCACAAATGAAATGAACCCCCCCCCCCCCCCCCACAAATCCCATTAAAATGGTTTCATCCTTGTTTAGCTTTTGTGATATGATTAGGCTAGGCAGTAGGCTTGTATTTGGTGTGATGATCTGTGAGGTGATAACATTTTACTTGTGTTGCGATTTGTCAAAAACAGTAAACGACTTGTCAAGTCATGTGCTCCGGTTCTTGTATACACTGTAACAAGTACATAGAAGATTTGTAATATGCTGAAATGTGGCTAATCTAAATTCATATTTTTCAGACAATGGGCACAGCCATTTTTGATGTTGTTTATTTGCGTCTTATAGTGAATGGCATTCTGGGATGAGGGAGTTTTCACCAAGTCAAACGTAAACAAACATGGCTGCATTCATAAAGAATTTAGCTGCTGTTAGCTTAGCTGACACGCATCTCCTTTCTAAACAATATTACATTTCTCCCTTGTGTTCACCAGAGATGTGGTACATTGTAAACAAGTCGAGTGTTAGGTGTCTAACTTATGTTCTGTTTTTTGGTCAGTGCAACCTGTTATTTAGACTGGTTTATGTAATGAGTTTAGCTGTGGATGTGTTCCATGTGATGTTTGCATGATGACTTTCACATTTATCTTTTACAATAAAAGGTGAAATTAAGGAATAAAGTTGTGAAGACCTTTAATTCCCATCAGCACAAAACATTGTTTAGATGCTTTTCAGACAACAATGCTGTATAGACGCATTTGTTGCCTCATACGCTGTGTTTCTACTGTTCCAATTACATATTTGTGATCGTATGCTGCAGGGACCACTCAACAATGATCACAAATACGAGATCGTACAGGTCTAAGTTTTTTTTTTGGTTACTACATGATTCCATATGTGTTATTTTATAGTTTTGATGTTTCACTATTATTCTACCATCTAGAAAATAGTTTTTAAAGTTTTTAAAATGCACAAAAACCTATGAATGTTTATTTTCGTACCCTATAATTTTGACTGCCTATAGGGTTATGGAATCACATTGTATTTATAAAACATGGTTTACATATTGTTAATGTAAACAATGACTCTATGTGGTTGTAATCCACTTATTTTAGGCCCTTCCCCTCAACAACACTAGAAGACGCCTGTGACAACTAACCATTTCAACTAACCATTTCTGTATTTTGTTTTAGAAAAACTGTATAACCGAACACCAAGCTAACTGCACTAACACTAGCCTGTCAAGCCTATAGGGTTGCTATTAAGTTAGCGGCTAACGTTAGCTGGTTCAATATTGAGTATGGTTCATGATTAGCTAGTATGACAATATAAAATACAGAGGATATATTATGTTACTGTACTTACATAACTTTCTAGTCTTTACAGCATCTGACTGAATTATTCATGTTTGCAGATGGATTATTTGTATTCATTTTTTCGCCAAGTTTGAAGATCAAATCACAATGTGTAATTTTTTGGGGATCTCCATCTCAGAATGCCCATAAGGATAACAGGTGTTGTGTCGGAGATCCATCGCCTGTGAAAATAGGCTACTTGCTGTTCACCCAAACCAACACCATTTCAGTTGGGAATGTCCGTTCTGCTCATTCTAATTCTAAGCGACAATGGCTGTGGTACAGTCTATGTATGTGTCATTTGGAGCATTGTACAGATAAGACAGAGTCATTATATTCTGACCTAACTCAAATTTAAATATCTGGCTGCGTCATTATGTATTTTGATAATTATTTATGACACAGTGAACTCTAGGTGGCAAAGCTAAAAGGGGAGAAGATCGGGAGAAAAAAGACGGATTGGATCCTGAAAAAGAGACAGCAATAATTGGTAAGTAGGTTGTTGTTAATCGATTGCAAATGAGCATTTGACAGTGTGCTGGTATTGTCATGATATTTAAAAAAAATATATACGACTCATAGCATGAGAACTTCAGAAACATAAAAATTGTATTAATGAGTTCATCTGACTCTGATAAGTAGAAAAACAACCGAAATCTCAAAATCTCTCAGTATTCCATTAAAAATGAATATCCCATAACAGGGTTGGGATCAATTTCAACTGAATGAATTGAAGATATTAAAGGGATAGTTCACTTGTTTACACCTTATAGTGAGATGGCTAACAAAAAACATATGTGGGAGATGGGGGAAATTAGACTAAATTCAATATTCATGCCCAAAATCCCCTCAAGTTAATATTGGCTATTTAAATCACTCTGAATCATGAATTACATTTTCTCCTGGCCCATAGACTACTTCCAGGGCAAGGAACCATCTGACTGGCTATAAGGTGTAAAAAAAAGTTAGCTATCCCTTAATTAATTTATAAATGAATCATTGCAAATATGGCATTAATGGTCAATGATTTGTTATTAAACTGAATCTAACAGAAGGTTCAGTTTTAGGATCACTATTGTTTTCACTATATATTTTACCTCTTGGGGATGTCATTCGAAAACATGATGCTAACTTTCACTGCTATGCTGATGACACACAACTGTACATTTCAATGTAACATGGTGACGCCCCAAAATTGCCCTCGCTGGAAGCCTGTGTTTCAAACATAAGGAAGTGGATGGCTGCAAACTTCCTACTTTTAAACTCGGACAAAACAAAGATGCATATTCTAGGTCCCGAGAAACAAAGAGATCTTGTGTTGGATCTGATGATTAATCTTGATGGTTGTAGAGTCTCAAATAAAACTGTGAAGGACCTCGGCGTTACTCTGGACCCTAATCTCTCTTATGACGAACATAGACAAACATATCAAGACTGTTTCAAGGACAGCTTTTTCCATTTACGTAACATTGCAAAATCAGAAATGTTGTGTCCAAAAATGATGCAGAAAAAATGAATCCATGCTTTTGTTACTTCTCGGTTAGACTACTGCAATGCTCTACTTTCCGGCTACCCGGATAAAGCACTAAAACTTCAGTTAGTGCTAAATATAGCTGCTAGAATCCTGACTAGAACCAAAAAATTGATCATATTACTCCAGTGCTAGCCTCCCTACACTGGCTTAAGGCAAGGGCTGATTTCAAGGTTTTACTGCTAACCTACACAACATTACATGGGCTTGCTCCAATCTATCTTTCCGATTTGATCCTGCCGTACATACAGTGGGGCAAAAAAGTATTTCGTCAGCCACCAATTGTGCAAGTTATCTCACTTAAAAAGATGAGGCCTGTAATTTTCATCATAGGTACACTTCAACCATGACAGACAAAATGAGAAAAAAAATCCAGAAAATCACATTGTAGGATTTTCTATGAATTTATTTGCAAATTATGGTGGAAAAAAGTATTTGGTCACCTACAAACAAGCAAGATTTCTAAGCTATCACAGACCTGTAACTTCTTCTTTAAGAGGCTCCTCTGTCCTCCACTCATTACCTGTATTAATGGCACCTGTTTGAACTTATCAGTATAAAAGACTCCTGTCCACAACCTCAAACAGTCACACTCCAAACTCCACTATGGACAAGACCATAGAGTTATCAAAGGACACCAGAAACAAAATTGTAGACCTGCACCAGGCTGGGAAACTGAATCTGCAAATAGGTAAGCAGCTTGGTTTGAAGAAATCAACTGTAGGAGCAATTATTAGGAAATGGAAGACATACAAGACCACTGATAATCTCCCTCGATTTGGGGCTCCACACAAGATCTCACCCCGTGGGGTCAAAATAATCACAAGAACGGTGAGCAAAAATCCCAGAACCACACGGGGGGACTTAGTGAATGACCTGCAAAGAGCTGGGACCAAAGTAACAAAGCCTACCATCAGTGACACACTACGCCGCCAGGGCGTATCAAATCCTGCAGTGCCAGACGTGTCCCCCTGCTTAAGCCAGTACATGTCCAGGCCCGTCTGAAGGTTGCTAGAGAGCATTTGGATGATCCAGAAGAAGATTGGGAGAATGCATATGGTCAGATGAAACCAAAATATAACTTTTTGGTAGAAACTCAACTCGTCGTGTTTGGAGGACAAAGAATGCTGAGTTGCATCCAAAGAACACCATACCTACTGTGAAGCACGGGGGTGGTAACATCATGCTTTGGGGCTGTTTTTCTGCAAAGGGACCAGGACGACTGATACGTGTAAAGGAAAGAATGAATGGGGCCATGTATTGTGAGATTTTGAGTGAAAACCTCCTTCCATCAGCAAGGGCATTGAAGATAAAACGTGGTTGGGTCTTTCAGCATGACAATGATTCCAAACACACCGCCAAGACAACGAAGGAGTGGCTTCGTAAGAAGCATTTCAAGGTCCTGAAGTGGCCTAGCCAGTCTCCAGATCTCAATCCCATAGAAAATCTTTGGAGGGAGTTGAAAGTCTGTGTTGCCCAGCAACAGCCCCAAAACATCACTGCTCTAGAGGAGATCTGCATGGAGGAATGGGCCAAAATACCAGCAACAGTGTGAAAACCTTGTGAAGACTTACAGAAAACGTTTGACCTCTGTCATTGCCAACAAAGGCTGACTAAATTCTTTTTTGCCCCACTGTACCTACAGGTACGCTATGGTCACAAGACACAGGCCTCCTAAATGTCCCTAGAATTTCTAAGCAAAGAGCTAGAGGTGGGGTTTTCTCCTATAGAGCTCCATTTTTATGGAATGGTCAGCCTACCCATGTGAGAGACGTAGACTCGGTCTTAACCTTTAAGTCTTTATTGAAGACTCATCTCTTCAGTAGGTCCTATGATTGAGTGTAGTCGGGCCTAGGAGTGTGAAGGTGAACGGAAAGGCACTGGAGCAACGAACCGCCCTTGCGGTCTATGCCTGGCCGGTTCCCCTCTATCCACCGGGATTCTCTGCCTCTAACCCTATTACAGGGGCTGAGTCACTGGCTTACTGGTGCTCTTCCATGCTGACCCGAGGAGGGGTGCGTCACTTGAGTGGGTTGAGTCACTGACGTGGTCTTCCTGTCTGGGTTGCCCTCCCACTGGGTTGTGCCGTGGCGGAGATCTTTGTGGGCTATACTCGGCCTTGTTGCAGGATGGTAAGTTGGTGGTTGAAAATATCCCTCTAGTGGTGTGGGGGCTGTGCTTTGGCAAATGGGTGGGGTTATATCCTGCCTGTTTGGCCCTGTCCGGGGGTATCATTGGATGGGGCCACAGTGTCTCCTGACCCCTCCTGTCTCAGCCTCCAGTATTTATGCTGCAATAGTTGGGTCAGTCTGTTATATCTGGAGTATTTCTCCTGTCTTATTCGGTGTCCTGTGTGAATTTAAGTATGCTCTCTCTAATTCTCTCTTTCTTTCTCTCTCTCGGAGGACCTGAGCCCTAGGACCATGCCTCAGGACCACCTAACATGATGACTCCTCGCTGTCCCCAGTCCACCTGGCCGTGCTGCTGCTCCAGTTTTAACTGTTCTGCCTGCGGCTATGGAACCCTGACCTGTTCACTGTGATTACTATTATTTGACCATGCTGGTCACTTATGGACATTTGAACATCTTGGCCATGTTCTGTTATAATCTCCACCCAGCACAGCCAGAAGAGGACAGGCCAACCATCAGAGCCTGGTTCCCCTCTAGGTTTCTTCCTAGGTTTTGGCCTTTCTAGGGAGTTTTTCCTGACGTGTACCTATGTGCTGTGCCACTGTGCTTCTCCACCTGTATTGCTTGCTGTTTGGGGTTTTAGGCTGGGTTGATGTACAGCACTTTGATATATCAGCTGATGTAAGAAGGGCTATATAAATCATTTTGATTTGAAAATTTGATTTGAATCTGATACGCTTTTCACCTAGCTTTTTTCCTTTAAAATGTTTCCTTTATTTCATTCTATGACCCCCAAACCCAACACCTAACTGTTCTGTGCTCTTTATCTTCAATTTGTGCAACAAAGGGACAAGTGTGAACCCCAGTCTGAGGTCCTGAGCAGGTTTCATCAATGATCTCTGTACTTTTCTCTGTTTATCTTTGCCTCGATCGTGACTAGTCTCGCAGTTCTTGCCACTGAAAAAATCCCCACAGCATGATGCTGACACCACCATGCTTCATCGTAAGGATGGTGCCAGGTTTCCTCCAGACGTGACGCTTGGCATTCGGACCAAAGAGTTCAATCTTGGTTTCATCAGACCAGAGAATCTTTTTTCTCATGCTGTGAGAGTCTTTGGGTACCTTTTGACAAACTCTGAGCATGCCTTTTACTGAGGAGGGGCTACCATCTGGCCACTACCATAAAGGCCTGTTTGGTAGAATGCTGTAGAGATGGTTATCCTTCAAGAAAGTTATCCCATCTCCACAGAGGAACTCTAGAGCTTTGTCAGAGTGACCAAGGGTTCTTGGTCACCTCCCTGACCTCCCTCCCCCGATTGCTCAGTTTGGGAGCCAGCTCTAGGATGAGTCTTGGTGGTTCCAAACTTCTTCCATTTAAGAATGATGGAGGCCCCTGTATTCTTGGGGACCTTCAATGCTGCAGACATTTTTTTGGTACCCTTCCCCAGATATGTGCCTCGGCGCTCTATGGACAATTCCTTCAACCTCATGGCTTGGTTTTTGGTCTGACATCTTATATAGACAGGTGTGTGCCGTTCCAGATCATGTCCAATCAATTGAATTTACCACAGGTGGACTCCAATCAAGTTGTAGAAACATCTGAAGGATGATCAATGGAAACAGGATGCACCTGAGCTCAATTTCAAGTCTCATAGCAAAGGGTCTGAATACTTATGTAAATAAGGTATGTTTTTTTAATTTGTAACACATTTGCAAAAAATTATAAAAACCTGTTTTCACTGTCATTATTGGGTATTGTGTGTAGATTGCTGAGGAAAATGTTTAACTTAAACCATTTTAGAATAAGACTGTAATGTAACAATGTAATGAAAATGTAGCCTACAGAGGATGAAGACGTACAGTACTAAGCACTATTTTGCATACAATGGGCACCATTTCTCCATCCTCCAACCATGACTTATGCTCCACAGTAAGCATCTGGCACATTGATGTCCAAGTGATAAAGAATATCAACATTTAGTTAGAAGACAGGGACTGATGAGTGCTTTTCAGCTACACTAGTGTCAATATTGGGATATTTTTCTCCTGAGAAGCTCATTATCAATTATGACAATAGCAAAGATAATGTGTCCAAGATGGCGTAGCAGTAAGACTGCTGAAACCTGCTCCTCTTATTCTCTGTCCCCAATGCTCTAGGCGACCAGTTTGATAGCCTTTAGCCGCACCCTCATACTACTCCTTCTCTGTTCCGCGGGTGATGTGGAGGTAAACCCAGGCCCTGCATGTCCCCAGGCACCCTCATTTGTTGACTTCTGTGATCGTAAAAACCTTGGTTTCATGCATGTCAACATCAGAAGCCTCCTCCCTAAGTTTGTTTTACTCACTGCTTTAGCACACTCTGCTAACCCTGATGTCCTTGCCGTGTCTGAGTCCTGGCTCAGGTAGGCCACCAAAAATTCTGAGATTTCCATACCCAACTATAACATCTTCCGTCAAGATAGAACTGCCAAAGGGGGAGGAGTTGCAGTCTACTGCAGAGACAGCCTGCAAGGTAATGTCATACTTTCCAGGTCCATACCCAAACAGTTCGAACTACTAATTTTGAAAATTACTCTCTCCAGAAATAAGTCTCTCACTGTTGCCGCCTGCTATCGACCCCCCTCAGCTCCCAGCTGTGCCCTGGACACCATTTGTGAATTGATCGCACCCCATCTAGCTTCAGAGTTTGTTCTTTTAGGTGACCTAAACTGGGATATGCTTAACACCCCGGCAGTCCTACAATCTAAGCTAGATGCCCTCAATCTCACACAAATCATCAAGGAACCCACCAGGTATAACCCTAACTCTGTAAACAAGGGCACCCTCATAGACGTCATCCTGACCAACTGGCCCTCCAGATACACCTCCGCTGTCTTCAACCAGGATCTCAGCGATCACTGCCTCATTGCCTGTATCCGCTACGGAGCCGCAGTCAAACGACCACCCCTCATCACTGTCAAACGCTCCCTAAAACACTTCTGTGAGCAGGCCTTCCTAATTGACCTGGCCCGGGTATCCTGGAAGGACATTGACCTCATCCCGTCAGTTGAGGATGCCTGGTCATTCTTCAAAAATAACTTCCTCACCATTTTAGATAAGCATGCTCCGTTCAAAAAATGCAGAACCAAGAACAGATACAGCCCTTGGTTCACTCCAGACCTGACTGCCCTCGACCAGCACAAAAACATCCGGTGGCGGACTGCAATAGCATCGAATAGTCCCCGCGATATGCAACTGTTCAGGGAAGTCAGGAACCAATACACGCAGTCAGTCAGGAAAGCTAAGGCCAGCTTCTTCAGGCAGAAGTTTGCATCCTGTAGCTCCAACTCCAAAAAGTTCTGGGACACTGTGAAGTCCATGGAGAACAAGAGCACCTCCTCCCAGCTGCCCACTGCACTGAGGCTAGGTAACACGGTCACCACCGATAAATCCATGATTATCGAAAACTTCAACAAGCATTTCTCAATGGCTGGTCATGCCTTCCGCCTGGCTACTCCAACCTCGGCCAACAGCTCCGCCCCCCACCGCAGCTTCTCGCCCAAGCCCTTCCAGGTT
The DNA here is from genome assembly GCF_036934945.1 of Oncorhynchus masou masou. Classification (NCBI taxonomy): domain Eukaryota; kingdom Metazoa; phylum Chordata; class Actinopteri; order Salmoniformes; family Salmonidae; genus Oncorhynchus; species Oncorhynchus masou. The sequence continues at coordinate 23,699,419 of NC_088222.1, read as the reverse complement.
CTCCTTTACCCAAATCCAGATAGCAGATGTTCTGAAAGAGCTGCAAAACCTGGACCCGTACAAATCAGCTGGGCTTGACAATCTGGACCCTCTATTTCTGAAACTACCCACCGCCATTGCCGCAACCCCTATTACCAGCCTGTTCAACCTCTCTTTCATATCGTCTGAGATCCCCAAGGATTGGAAAGTTGCCGCAGTCATCCCCCTCTTCAAAGGGGGAGACACCCTGGACCCAAACTGTTACAGACCTATATCCATCCTGCCCTGCCTATCTAAGGTCTTCGAAAGCCAAGTCAACAAACAGGTCACTGACCATCTCGAATCCCACCGTACCTTCTCCGCTGTGCAATCTGGTTTCCGAGCCGGTCACGGGTGCACCTCAGCCACACTCAAGGTACTAAACGATATCATAACCGCCATCGATAAAAGACAGTACTGTTCAGCCGTCTTCATCGACCTTGCCAAGGCTTTCGACTCTGTCAATCATATTCTTATCGGCAGACTCAGTAGCCTCGGTTTTTCGAAGGACTGCCTTGCCTGGTTCACCAATTACTTTGCAGACAGAGTTCAGTGTGTCAAATCGGAGGGCATGCTGTCCGGTCTTCTGGCAGTCTCTATGGGGGTGCCACAGGGTTCAATTCTCGGGCCGACTCTTTTCTCTGTATATATCAATGATGTTGCTCTTGCTGCGGGCGATTCCCTGATCCACCTCTACGCAGACGACACCATTCTATATACTTCCGGCCCATCCTTGGACACTGTGCTATCTAACCTCCAAACGAGCTTCAATGCCATACAACACTCCTTCCGTAGCCTCCAACTGCTCTTAAACGCTAGTAAAACCAAATGCATGCTTTTCAACCGATCGCTGCCTGCACCCGCATGCCCGACGAGCATCACCACCCTGGATGGTTCCGACCTTGAATATGTGGACACCTATAAGTACCTAGGTGTCTGGCTAGACTGTAAACTCTCCTTCCAGACTCATATCAAACATCTCCAATCGAAAATCAAATCAAGAGTCGGCTTTCTATTCCGCAACAAAGCCTCCTTCACTCACGCCGCCAAACTTACCCTAGTAAAACTGTCTATCCTACCGATCCTCGACTTCGGCGATGTCATCTACAACATTGCTTCCAACACTCTACTCAGCAAACTGGATGCAGTTTATCACAGTGCCATCCGTTTTGTCACTAAAGCACCTTATACCACCCACCACTGCGACTTGTATGCTCTAGTCGGCTGGCCCTCGCTACATATTCGTCGCCAGACCCACTGGCTCCAGGTCATCTACAAGTCCATGCTAGGTAAAGCTCCGCCTTATCTCAGTTCACTGGTCACGATGGCAACACCCATCCGTAGCACGCGCTCCAGCAGGTGTATCTCACTGATCATCGCTAAAGCCAACACCTCATTTGGCCGCCTTTCGTTCCAGTACTGCTGCCTGTGACTGGAATGAATTGCAAAAATCCCTGAAGTTGGAGACTTTTATCTCCCTCACCAACTTCAAACATGTGCTATCTGAGCAGCTAACCGATCGCTGCAGCTGTACATAGTCTATTGGTAAATAGCCCACCCATTTTCACCTACCTCATCCCCACACTGTTTTTATTTATTTACTTTTCTGCTCTTTTGCACACCAGTATCTCTACCTGTACATGACCATCTGATCATTTATCACTCCAGTGCTAATCTGAAAAATTGTAATTATTTGCCTACCTCCTCATGCCTTTTGCACACAATGTATATAGACTCCCCTTTTTTCTACTGTGTTATTGACTTGTTAATTGTTTACTCCATGTGTAACTCTGTGTTGTCTGTTCACACTGCTATGCTTTATCTTGGCCAGGTCGCAGTTGCAAATGAGAACTTGTTCTCAACTAGCCTACCTGGTTAAATAAAGGTGAAATAAAAATAAATACATAAAAAGATGATTATTTTGTGATGTGAGACTGTGGATTGAGTTGTCTATTACCTTGAGACTGTCCAGTGAGTGGGATGGTGAAGTTGTGTGATTCATTCTCCATTGGTGTTTTTAGGAGATGGATAAGTAATAACCCCCTGCACTCACCCTCACAGCTGCGTCTGTCTGAGGCGAGCTCAAAGCCAGGGTCACAGGCACATCGGTAGCTGCCCAGGGTATTCACACAGCGCTGCTCACAGCGCCCATTATCAGGCTTACAACACTCGTCCATCTCTACCACCCACAGAGGCCGTTGTGATATGCAATTAAGAAGAAGAAAGGAACCATCAGTTCTACTGCACATTGTATAACTACTTCCACTTCCCCCCCTTTGTATGTTCATCAAAGTCGACCTCTTCCAAGTACAGACATCGTCGTAATATGCCATGATGAAAGAAGAACGAGAACATTTAGCAAAGCATTCTAGGAAACCATAAATTCTACATCCTTCCCTTTGTATTTTCAGTCCAAAGAAATAAAGAGTTCATCATATACTCCATTTATATACGCCATCTCACCCAGAGGTCATGGCATCCCAAAATATTACCCAATCCTGTGTCATCATAAACACTAATCACAGATGGACACTATTCTTGGCATCTGACCTTTGAAAAAGGTGGCAGCAAATCCATCCTTGTTCACTGATCCATCAGACACAAATTTCATCCAAAGCTGGTTGGAGCTGGTCTTGATGTCGTCTGGTTTGTCATGGCCACAGAAGCGGCCCAGCAGTGGACTGCTCTCTGAGTTCCCATCTCTCACTTCCAGGTAGTCATAAGCACAGCTGTCATGCCTCTCAATCTATGGTAGACATAAGGCAAGGAAGATTGGGGAGGATGTTGACACAGGATGCCCAACTGTCCTACGAATTCACATCTCTGCTATGTCGGTTTTAAATATGATTATTTCCACTATTATTTTGACAGTATCGTCCTATCGTCCTAGCACGTCCTACATCTCCAAGTGTCTGTACTATACGATTGGCAGTAAGAGCATGTGCTGGATGCGCTGCTGTCATCCCAGATTGAATGCTGATTATTCATCCTGCTCAGCAGTGTCTGGGTCTCGTACAGGATCGCGTGAAAATTACATTCTACTTCCCTTTCTGTCTCACAGTCGGTTACCTCAAATGACTGGAAGGAGAGGCCCACATGGAAGTCCTGTGCTACTGTGATCTTCCACACGCACACTTTGTTGGGTCGGTAGTCGTCAGGGTAGTTGGGTGACTGGATCTGGCCATTGTCCCTGTTCACCTCTCCCCCACAGATGGCTGGTGAGAGAGGGAAGCAGAAGGAGGGGGGTATAACTTCCATGAATTCTTCCAACAACAATATCAACTTCACCCTTTTCCCCTTCTTTTGAGATCAAGAGAATATAGTGATAAGCAATAGTTTCTGTGCATAGAGCTTACGTAATTTGAATGTTTCAGAAAACGAAGGCTTTTTTCAGACACTAAAAAAGGGAAAATAATCTCTCTCGATATCTATCTATATATAGTACCAGTCAAAGCTTGGACACCCCTACTCATTCAAGGGTATTTTGTTTTACTATGTTCTACATTGTAGAGTAATAGTGAAGGCATCAAAACTGTGAAATAACACATATGGAGTCATGTAGTAACCATTCACCTGCAATGCTTTACCAACAAGTCTTGAAGGAGTTCCCACATATGATGAGCACTTGTTGGCTGCTTTTTCTTCACTTTGCGGTCCAACTCTTTCCAAATCATCTCATTTGGGTTGAGATCGGGTGATAGTGGAGGCCAGATCATCTGATGCCGCACTCCATCACTCTCCATCTTGGTCAAATAGCCCTTACACAGCCTGGAGTTGTGTTTTGGGTCATTCTCCTGTTGAAAGTATATCTAAAAATATTTTTTTCAGCTCTACATGTAGGTCTCCTGATTTAAACCTGATCAAACTTGTTTGGCATCAACTGAACACATTCATCCATAACTCTGCCAAGCCGACAAGCACAGATGAACTAGTCAAGATGGCTAGAGAAATTGACGATACAATAATTAAAATTTAGTTTAAATAAACACCTGCATTTGAATGTATTTTTACTCGTTATTTTATTAGCATAAAGATAAAAAAGCATAAAGATGTTGATGAAGAAATACTGTACTGCTGTTTTGAGATAGAAATGTAACACTTTAGAGTACTTAAGCATCCAATACATTGCAAGTTGAGGGATTTTCACTACAGTAGCCGGGCTATAAAAAAGTATATTGTTCTGCTAATAGGAAACATTTGTATGATGGGCTACACCTGCTACAATACTACAGTAGACTTGTGGAAAACAAGTGTTTGACAACCTGTTTTCAAAATGCCTCCAGTTGTCCATCACTACTGTAAATAAAAACACAGCATCTTGTTTACATTCTTTATTGTAACCACAATGTCACAAATAATTTATATCTACCTTTCCAATAACTTTGAGTTTGGGATTTACAAATGTGCGCTTTTCATTATCAGTTACATTGTTTTAGTTCGAACATGCAGACTTTTTTTCTTTACATTATTGTTTTATGTAGGATGTTACATTTTTGACCAGTTGCAATAGTAAGTCGGCCTAATAAAAAAAGTCCTACTTCTATTAGGCTCTTCAGCCTCATAACTGGCTGAGGTAGGCTAAGTTATTTTATATAGGTCTTGGCTCCAAAGAACTAGACTCCAAATAAGCCCTCTTGTTGTTTGTAAAGTCAAATTAAAATGAAGATTATTGTTGAAATTAATTGCTCGACTGATGTAGGTTTTCTCCATCTGTTGGTGTGCAACACTTGCATAACAAGTTACACGGAACTCAAACCGGCTGTGTGTGTGCGCCATCGTGCGCTATCGTGCATAAATGTATTTTGTCCCCCTACACCAAACGCAATCATGACACGCAGGTTAAAACATCAAAACAAACCAATTGCATTAATTTGGGGACAGGTCGAAAAGCATTATACATGTATGGCAATTTAGCTAGTTAGCTTGCACTTGCTAGCTAGCTTGCTGCTGATAATTTGTCCTGGGTTATAAACATTGAGTTGTTATTTTACCTGAAATGCACAAGGTCCTCTACACCGACAATTAATCCACACATAAAACAGCCAACTGAATCATTTCTAGTCATCTCTCATCCTTCCAGGGTTTATTTTATTTTATACATTTATTTAACCAGGCAAGTCAGTTAAGAACAAATTCTTATTTCCAATGACGGCCTAGGAACAGTGGGTTAACTGCCTGTTCAGGGGCAGAACGGCAGATTTGTACCTTGTCAGCTCTGGGGTTTGAACACGCAACCTTGCGGTTACTAGTCACACGCTCTAACCACTAGGCTACCCTGAACTGTTACAGTGATTGCATCTACACTTTCATAGTATTACCACGACAACCGGCAAAACAGTTTGTCTTTCAATCACCCACGTGTATATCTGCTTCTATAAACCAATGAGGAGATGGGAGAGGCAGGACGTCCAGCGCGATCTGCGTCCAAAATAGAAAGGAGTTCTATTTTAGCCCTTGGCTGTCATGTCTTGTTATGTCTGTTCCTGTCCTTTCTCTTCACTCTGTCTCTCTCTGCTGGTCTTTTTAGGTTACCTTCTCTGTCTCTCATTCTTCAGCTGTTCTACATCTCCCCTAACTAGCTCATTCACTCTTTCTCACCTGTTCTCTCTTCCCCCTCTGATTAGGTCTCTATTTCTCTCTCTGTTCCTGCTACTTTCAGTGTCTGATTCTTGTTTGTGTTTTTGATGCCAGAAGCAAGCTGTCGTCTCGTTTGCTTCCACCTTGTCCTATCCTGTCGGAGTCTGCCTGGCAGGTGCATCCTGCACTATACTACGTTCTTTTTGTTCCATTGTCAACGTTGGAAGAGGATTTATGCCATTCCTGTTTTTCATTAAAGAACTCTGTTTTCTGTTAAAACCGCTTTTGGGTCTTCACTCAAGTACATAACACTTGGCATCGCACAATTGGCACAACAATTGAATAACTTGGATTTCTACATTTATTTTGCGACGCTCACGCAAGCAATGTGTCCGGTCTGGTCAGCATGTTAGCTATATTTTCAGCACCAGCCAATGTTCACCTCCTATTGATTGTGCTGTGGTTGTCGCCAGTTGTTTTTTAAATTGAACCTTTATTTAACTAGGCAAGGCAGGTAAGAACAAATTCTTATTTACAATCACAGCCTACCCCAGTTTACCTTGGGCCAATTGTACAACGCCCTATGGCACTCCCAATCACGGTCGGATGTGATACAGCCTTTATTCAAACCAGGGACTGTAGTAATGCCTCTTGCACTGAGATGCAGTGCCTTAGACCGCTGCGCCACTCGGGAGCCATCACCAATATATAGTCATGGCAAAAAGTTTTGAGAATTACACAAATATTAATTTTCACATAGTCTGCTGCCTCAGTTTGTATGATGGCAATTTGCATATACTCCAGAATGTTATGAAGAGTGATCATATGAATTGCAGTCCCTCTTTGCCATGCAAATGAACTGAATCCCCAAAAAACATTTCCACTGCATTTCAGCCCTGCCACAAAAGGACCAGCTGACATCATGTCAGTGATTCTCTCGTTAACACAGGTGTGAGTGTTGACAAGGACATGGCTGGAGATCACTCTGTCATGCTGATTGAGTTCAAATAACAGACTGAAAGCTTCAAAAGGAGGGTGATGCTTGGAATCATTGTTCTTCCTCTGTCAACCACGGTTGCCTGCAAGGAAACACGTGCCATCATCATTGCTTTGCACAAAAAGGGCCTCACAGGTTAGGATATTGCACCTATTTTTTTTATTTATTTTACCTTTATTTTACTAGGCAAGTCAGTTAAGAACAAATTCTTATTTTCAATGACAGCCTAGGAAGAGTGGGTTAACTGCCTGTTCAGGGGCAGAATGACAGATTTGTACCTTGTCAGCTCGGGGATTCAAACTTGCAACCTTTTGGTTACTTGATCAACGCTCTAACCACTAGGCTACCCTGCCGCACCACCTAAATCAACCATTTATCAGATCATCAAGAACTTCAAGGAGAGCAGTTCAATTGTTGTGAAGAAGGCTTCAGGGCACCCAAGAAAGTCCAGAAAGTGCCAGGATCGTCTCCTAAAGTTGATTCAGCTGCGGGATCGAGGCACCACCAGTACAGAGCTTGCTGAGGAATGGCAGCAGGCAGGTGTGAGTGCATCTGCGTGCACAGTGAGGCAAATACTTTTGGAGTATGACCTGGTGTCAAGAAGGGCAGCAAAGAAGCCACTTTCTGGGAAAAACATCAGGGACAGACTGGTATTCTGCAAAAGGTACAGGGATTGGACTGCTGAGGACTGGAGTAAACTCATTTCTCTGATGAATCCCCTTTCCGATTGTTTTGGGCATCCGGAAAAAAGCTTGTCCGGAGAAGACAAGGTGAGCGCTACCATCAGTCCTGTGTCATGCCAACAGTAAAGCATCCATTCATGTGCGGGTTTGCTTCTCAGCCAAGGGAGTGGGCTCAATCACAATTTTGCCTAAGAACACAGACATGAATAAAGAATGGTACCAACATATCCTACGAGAGTAACTTGTCCCAACCATCCAAGAACAGTTTGGTGACGAACAATGCCTTTTCCAGCATGATATAGCACCTTGCCATAAGGCAAAAGTGATAACTAAGTGGCTCGGGGAACAAAACATCAATATTTTGGGTCCATGGCCAGGAAACTCCCCAGACCTTAATCCCATTGAGAACATGTGGTCAATCTTCGAGAGGCGGGTGGACAAACAAAACCCCACAAATTCTGACTAACTCCAAGCATTGATTATGCAAGATTGGACTGCCATCAGTCAGGATGTGGCCCAGAAGTTAATTGACAGCATGCCAGGGCGGATTGCAGAGGTCTTGAAAAAGAATGGTTAACACTGCAAATATTGGCTCTTTGCATCAACTTCATGTAATTGTCATGTAATTGTCAATAAATGCCTTTGACACTTATGGAATGCTTGTAATTATACTTCAGTATTCCATAGTAACATCTGACAAAAATATCTAAAGACGCAAACTTTGTTGAAATTAAAAAGTATCTATATTCACAGTAAAACTAGTCCTATATCGACATAACCTGAAAGGCCTATCAGCAAAGAAGAAGCTACTGCTCCAAAACAGTCATAAAAAAACAGACTACGGTTTGCAACTACACATGGGGACAAAGATCGTACTTTTTGGAGAAATATCCTCTGGTCTGATGAAACAAAAATAGAACTGTTTGGCAATAATGACCATCGTTATAGAGCAAACATTGGGAAGCTTGCAAGCTGAAGAACACCATCCCAACCGTGAAGCACGGGGGTGGCAGCATCATGTTGTGGGGGTGCTTTGCTGCAGGAGGGACTGGTGCACTTCACATAATAGATAGCATCATGAGGCAGAAATATTATGTGGATATATTGAAGCAACATCTCAAGTCATCAGTCAGGAAGTTAAAGCTTGGTCGCAAATGGGTCTTCCAAATGGACAATGACCCCAAACATACTTCCAAAGTTGTGGCAAAATGGCTTATGGACAACAAAGTCAAGGTATTGGAGTGGCCATCACAAAGCCCTGACCTCAATCCTATAGAAAATGTGTGGGCAGAACTGAAAAAGTGTGTGCGAGCAAGGAGGCCTACAAACCTGACTCAGTTACACCAGCTCTGTCAGGAGGAATGGGCCAACATGCACCCAACTTATTGTGGGAAGCTTGTGGAAGGCTACACGAAACGTTTGACCCAAGTTAAACAATTTAAAGGCAATGCTACCAAATACTAATTGGGTGTATGTAAACTTCTGACCCACTGGGAGTGTGATGAAAGAAACACAAGCCGAAATAAATAATTCTCTCTACTATTATTCTGACATTTCACATCCTTAAAATAAAGTGGTGATCCTAACTGACCTAAGACAGGGAATTTTTACTAGGATTAAATGTCAGGAATTGTGAGAAACTGAGTTGAAATGTATTTGGCTTTGGTGTATGTAAACTTCCGACTTCAACTGTATATATATATATATATATATATATATATATATATATATATATATATATATCTTTTTTTCAGAACATTAACTGTGTGTATGTAGATACGTGTGTAGGTAGATGTGGAAACAAAGGATTTGTTGCAAGTTGGGGAGGGGGGTGTTTCTTATTTTCAATGATGGCCTAGGAACAGTGGGTTAACTGCCTGTTCAGGGGCAGAACAACAGATTTGTACCTTGTCAGCTCAGGGATTTGAACTTGCAACCTTCCAGTTACTATTTTATTTTATTTATTTATTTCACCTTTATTTAACCAGGTAGGCAAGTTGAGAACAAGTTCTCATTTACAATTGCGACCTGGCCAAGATAAAGCAAAGCAGTTCGACACATACAACGACACAGAGTTACACATGGAGTAAAACAAACATACAGTCAATAATACAGTATAAACAAGTCTATATACGATGAGAGCAAACTAGTCCAACGCTCTAACCACTAGGCTACCCTGCCACCCCAAAATTCTTTAGGAGAGATTGAATAGTTTTTGTTCAGCTAATAGCCCATCCTAGAAATGTTGTTAGCATAATTCACAGCCTGCTACGCTTGAGAAAAACGAATAATAATAATTTTCCACTTGTTAAAGATTCCAATTGATAAAGTGTTTCTAGCCACAAATCGGCCCCAACCCCAATTAATACATTTGGGCACAGTCGAAAGCGTGCTGGACTTCAGGCTAGAATGTTGAGGATTCGAAACCTGCTTCCTGCTTGTTTCATTCCATTATTATGCCGGTCTCAGAGCAAATAGCCTCGATTGTTACTCCCATCTCATTCCTCACCTTCTTCCACGCGTCATTCTCTGCCTGAGTGGCTCGCTTGTGGGTGTGCTGGAAGGATATGGTAGCACCTTCGGTTGGGTGTCAAGAATTCAGCATAGCAAGTTTGTTTGAAGGTCTGGTTATTCACAGGCAAATAGTAGTATGCTCTAAACCGCTCTAGGAAGTGTAGTGTACTGTTTTTTTCTTCTGTATATATGAATTACAAATCAGCCTTTACTTAAATCATGTTTCTAGTATATTGCATAGTTACAATGTGTAATCATTGATGTCCTAGGAGCGGCAGTGGTAAACACTGTTGAAGTGTATAATTGTAATACATACATGCAGACACAGCATCATTCAAAGAATGAAGTTTGATACACCTTGTTTTGGATATAACTGACAAAATACTTGCTAAATAGCCATTTTCGCAAATTAACTTTATGACAAAAAAATAAATGCAAAATCGTTTGTTTCTACATTAACATATTCCTCTCAATTGTACAGTCTTCGCTTGACTCGTTATAATTACTTACATTTGCTTCCACCGTAATGTTTTTGTCAAACACCTTTGCTGAAGAAAGTCATCAGCAATGGGTGGCATAACGTCAAATTCATCATTGGAACCACTCAATATGATTGGTCATATAAAAACCTTGGGACCCAAATGCATAATGAGTGCTCTAACTCCGCCCTGCGGTGGTGTGGAGCAAAAAGTCCCGCGGTGTAAGCTCGCAACTTTTAAAAGGAGGAACCACTGTACCACCCCTACCTTGTCACAACACAAATGAATGGCTCAAACGCATTAGGAAGGAAATAAATCCCACAAATTAACTTTTAACAAGGCATACCAGTTAATTGAAATGCATTCCATGTAACTGCCCCATGAAGCTGGTTGAGAGAATGCAAAGCTGTCATCCAGGCAAAGGGTGGCTACTTTGAAGAATCTCAACTATATAACACTTTTTGGTTACTACGTGACTCCATATGTGTTATTGCATAGTGTTGATGTCTTCACTATTAATCTACAATGTAGAAAATAGTAAAAATAAAGAAAAACCCTTGAACGAGTAGATGTGACCAAACTTTTGACTGGTACTGTATATAAACAAAATATAAACAATATGGACTATGGTCAAATGGCTGATGTTACCTTCATACACGGCTGAGAAGCCCTTGCCCACCCAGTTGCTGCTGCTCCTGAACTCTATCCATAGCCGACTATCCGTGGAAACGATAGGGCCAGGTAGACTGTCCCCACAGTAACGGCCTGATGCAAAAGATAAAACAAAAACACCACAACAACTCCAGGGTAATGACTAATAACAACACTGAGATAGGCAGCTCCTGGGCTGAGATTCATTCCAATCTGAGTTAGATCCACCTTATTGTGCGATTTACATTTAAAGGTAATTTCCGATTGTGCCAACATGTGCAAAGTTTACTGTGAATGCGGTCTCTGTGAATGAGGGAACACTGTCTTTAAAAGGTGCACAGCTGAAAAGGGGCAATTGGGATGAATCCGAGGCATAGTTTATCACTATTACACAGACAGCTGGCGATGTCTGATCTTTATGTATCAGTCTATTATTCTGAACATATTGTACATTCCAACCATTCTAACATTTTTCTGCTCTAGGATTTAAAAATATCAGGTGAACATCAACTTGATTGGATGTTTTCTGAGAGTTATTGGCAGATGTAGATAGCAGACCTCTCTGGAGAGTTCTCTATGGATAGGTTCGACTCTAAATCTTTTTCCAAGTAAAAGACCTTTCAGAGGGGCTTTTCTCCCGAACCCGTCTCGGACCTCCACATGGTCATACCAGCACAAGTGACTCCTGTAGAGGTCCATGGCAGTAATGTTCAGAATTATCTGTGTGTGAGAGAGAGAGAGAGAGAGAGAGAGAGAGAGAGAGAGAGAGGCAGACAGACAGACAGACAGACAGACAGACACAGACACGCAGACAGACAGAAATGAAGATAGGGAGAGATAAAAGAAAGGTGTCATGACATTGGCCTGGGGGATAGGTTTATGACAGTCATAAATACCTATTTTTCCCTTTTTCCTCTCTCTACCCTACTGAGGTAAAAAAAAAAACTTGGTTAACATAGAGATTCTGGGAACATCAGTAGGTAGGGGGAAATGAACTATATTCTGGTAATCCGAACAATTGAACATATGCGGTGGTACTTAAAACCTCTTGGTGTTAGGGGGCAGTATTTTCATTTTTGGAAAAAAAACATGCCCGTTTTAAACAGGATATTTTGTCAGGAAAAGATGCTAGAATATGCATATAATTGACGGCTTTGGATAGAAAACACTCTAACGTTTCCAAAACTGTAAAGATATTGTCTGTGAGTATAACAGAACTGATGTTGCAGGCGAAAGCCTGAGAAAAATCCAATCCGGAAGTGCCCCAGGTTTTGAAAGCGCTGCGTTCCAATGACTCCCTATTCAGCTGTGAATGTACCATGAACGAGTTTACGCTTTCTACGTATTCCCCAAGGTGTCTACAGCATTGTGACGTAGTTTTACGCATTTTTATTGAAGAATAGCCATAGGCGGCCACATTGCGTAAGTGATCACATGGTGGCCCCGAGAGAGATTCTCACGTAAAATACAGAGGTAGCCATTATTCCAATCGGTCCTAATGAAAAACGAATTGTCCCAACGGATATATTATCGAATAGATATTAGAAAAACACCTTGAGGATGGATTCTAAACAACGTTTGCCATGTTTCTGTCGATATTATGGACCTAATTTGGAATATTTTTTGGCATTGTGGTGACCGTAATTTGGGGCGATTTCTCAGCCAAACGTGAAGAACAAACGGAGCTATTTCGCTTACAAAAATAATCTTTTGGGAAAAAATTAACTTTGGCTGTCTACCTGGGAGTCTCGTGAGTGAAAACATCCGAAGTTCATCAAAGGTAAACGATTTAATTTGATTGCCTTTCCGATTTCCGTGACAAGGTTGCCTGCTGCTAGCAAGGCATAATGCTATGCTAGGCTATGATAAACCTACACAAATGCTTGTCTAGCGTTGTCTGTAAAGCATATTTTGAAAATCTGAGATGACAGGGTGACTAACAAAAGGCTAAACTGTGTTCCAATATATTTCTCTTGTCATTTTCATGAATATGAATATTTTCTAGGAAGATTTATGTCTGTTGCATTATGCTAATTAGTGTCAGATGATGACAACGGTCCCGTTCACGGGATGGGGTGTCACTACAGGTTAATGAATATGATGTCAGTTCAGTTGTCATCTGAGACATTCTCATCAATGATAATATGACAAACTCTACAGTGGAAAGTCTACACATCAGAGTTATCGGATTCACATGGAATTGTTGTTCAATTTAAATGTTTGAATATGAAATTATTTGTGACGGGATGAAATGTGATTTTAGCTTCTAAAATGTGAGATGTGGGTTTTCATAAGTTAGGGCTGCTCACTCAGTGGCCCGCCCACCTGAAGAGACAGAGGTTGTATACTATGAAACACACCCCTTTTCTCCCTTCCTATATAAGCCCTTGACGACAATAGAACTTCCTGTTCCGAGGATGTGAGGACGACGGTCCGATGTCAGGATGGTTCAGATAATAACTACAGAACAAAGCCAACATCAGCATGAGCTTTGGTTGCGAATAGTATTAACTTTGAACTCTTATTCACAACAGAAGTCATACCTCCTAGCCGTTGAGTTAGCGACCGCAGCTGCAAACGCAGGTTAGGAAGGAACAGACAGAGTATCACATCTACCACACAACGACGTTACTATAATGTATCCAATTGTCCACCAGAGACATTCTTCAAAGGACAAAGGACTCGATTTGGCAACACGGTCTTCCATCCACCACCAACCTACTGAAGCGCAGCTCAGAGTAAATATTTATTGTATTTTCCTTTTCCAAATGGGCGGTCATTTAGAATGCATAAGATACTGTATTTACGATAGCACATCTTTTTTCCTTTGTTCCTTAGTCTCCCACTCTTTCACTCAACTCAGCCCCTTTGTGTAACAAGCTGTCATATCTGTTCCGCCCGCTAGTGACGTTTTCCTTTATGACGTCATTTGTAATCAAGTTATGATTTAATTATGTGTACGTGTGGTATTTAGTAAATAAATTATTAAACCCAATTTTGTATTGCTGATTAAACTTATTAGCCAGGGTTCTTGCAGATAACCAAGAATTTACAACTTTCAGATTATGAGACTGAAGTAAGATGACGATTGATATTGACTGCTATAGATGTAAAACATTACTAGGTCTTTAAGAGTTTATTCGGAAGATAACAGCTCTATAAATATTATTTTGTGGTGCACGACTCTCTAGTTAATTACATTTACATGATTAGCTCAATCAGGTGATATTAATTACGGAGAAAATATTTTATAGAATAGCATGTCTTATCAATTAATCTGGCATAGCCAAAGACACGACAAAGGAAAGAGTAGAGTTTGTTAAGGGTAGCACATAAAGGTAAGAGGAAATCAAGCATTTCTTCTCGAGTGATCGAGAGAGCAGCACAATTAAATTCAGGTTGAGTTGTCAGGCAATGTAGCCAATGCACCTCACTTGAATCAAACCAGAACTATCCTCCCCTTTGTTATAGGATACCGTATATATTTTGTCAAGTGAACTGATTAGGGGTTGCAAAGTTTACCAGTAAACTACCAGAATTTTGGTATCTTTCAAGAGTTTATGTAATCTATCACAATATCTCTAATGGCCCTTTTGGGTACATCAGATGAGGTGTCTGTAATCATCTCTGGCCTTATCACGTAAAATATATAAAATAATAAGATCATTTTAATAAATGTAAGAGAATGACAACGCTGTAAAACATTGTCCTAAATACAAACCAGCAATTTTGTGAAAATCATTGGTGTTTAATATGATGGTTTCAGCATGAAATATAATTTTTATTTTAATTTACACATTTTAATTTATTTTACTATGTCATTATGTATTTGTTGTCAATGTGTTGGTGTCAAACTGGTGTCGGTTGTGAAAAAAGCCTAGTTGGAAGAGTTGCAGAGATAATTGAAAATAATGCCATTGTTGAGTAAATGATTTTTTCATTAATGGGGCTATTTTCTTTTACATTTACATTTAAGTCATTTGGCAGACGCTCTTATCCAGAGCGACTTACAAATTCTTTTCAACCATATGGTCTATCTACTAGGTGTATGTCGCACATCACTACTTGGGGCGGCATTTGAACGTAAACATACATTTTCTTTTATCAAAATGTGCTTTTTTTTGCCAGAAATACCTTCTGAAACGTGAACTTCATGTGCCTTAATTTAATAACAAACTTGTATTCCACCCATAAATTCAAATAAAATCGTTAAATTAAGAGTTTAGATTGTTTAGCCACGGAAAAAGACAGGGACATTCATGCTAGCCATAGATTGACTAATATAATGAATGGGCTGGACATGCCAGGAGATGTTTGGATTGGTCTGCCATTTAGCATGCTTCTGTCTATAATGTGAGCTGTTCAGTATGTGCTGACAGTCCTTTCTACCACACTGTTTTTGAAAGATATATCATTAGCCATCGAGAAATAAAAATGTTTTGCTACTTTTGTCAACAACATTGAAGCCCTGAATTTAGCAGGCGTTATCGACAGATCAGTTGGAAAATGTGATGGGCTACTTTCTGCACATGCCACATGGTTAAATGATTCAAGTCTGCCGTAAGAGTCTAGCTACATTTTCAGATATAAGTTTCTAATTTTGTCAATAAGTCATTTTAATTGCAAAGCAATAAAGCACACTAAAGCATACTGTCAGTTAGCTAGCAAATATTAGCTTGCTGGCTCAATATTTAATGTTACATGTATGATCTGTGTAGTAATATTATTCAAATCAGAAAGCTAATATTAAGCTATAACTAGCAATGGAAATAGTTATCTAATATGCAGATTCATACTACAGCTATGACAATGTTTATATTGGTAGTAGTATGCGTTGGGATTATGTCAGTTCATTGTTTAGCTACATGTCTAAACAAAAGACTATTACAAAAGATTATTACATGACCCATCAAATTAGCCAGGGATTTTATCTGGACACTTTCTGTTTTTGATATTGTCGCTATGCAAGTACCCATTTCACTGTACCATTTACACCTTCTGTACTGTATCATGTGCATGTGACAAAGACATTTCCATATGATGTGAACCCTTAAAAAGATGAGTGGGGTTAAGGCTTAAGAGGGTATGAATGATGTTGAATAGGTGTAGACAAAAAAAGAGTTCTCCAGTAGGTGTACCAAAATATTCAAGGCCATTTTCTCAAAAGTGAGGTTACAAGTTGATCAACTTTCAAAGCAGAATTACATTTCCATTGTTCCTCAACTGCAGTGTATGATACAGTGAGGCAAAAAAAGTATTTAGTCAGCCACCAACTGTGCAAGTTCTCCCACTTAAAAAGATGAGAGGCCTGTAATTTTCATCATAGGTACACTTCATCTATGACAGACAAAATGAGAGAAAAAAATCCAGAAAATCACATTGTAGGATTTTTTATGAATTTATTTGCAAATTATGGTGGAAAATAAGTATTTGGTCACCTACAAACAAGCAAGATTTCTGGCTCTCACAGACCTGTAACTTCTTCTTAAAGAGGCTCCTCTGTCCTCCACTCGTTACCTGTATCAATGGCACCTGTTTGAACTTGTTATCAGTATAAAAGACACCTGTCCACAACCTCAAACAGTCACACTCCAAACTCCACTATGGCCAAGACTCCACGCAAGATCTCACCCTGTGGGGTCAAAATGATCACAAGAACGGTGAGCAAAAATCCCAGAACCACACGGGGGGACCTAGTGAATGACCTGCAAAGAGCCGGGACCAAAGTAACAAAGCCTACCGTCAGTAACACACTACGCCGCCAGGGACTCAAATCCTGCAGTGCCAGACGTGTCCCCCTGCTTAAGCCAGTACATGTCCAGGCCCATCTGAAGTTTGCTAGAGAGCATTTGGATGATCCAGAAGAAGATTGGGAGAATGTCATATGGTCAGATGAAACCAGATATTTGGAGGACAAAGAATGCTGAGTTGCATCCAAAGAACACCATACCTACTGTGAAGCATGGGGGTGGAAACATCATGCTTTGGGGGTGTTTTTCTGCAAAGGGACCAGGACGACTGATACGTGTAAATGAAAGAATAAATGGGGCCAACTATCGTGTGATTCTGAGTGAAAACCTCCTTCCATCAGCAAGGGCATTGAAGATGAAACGTGGCTGGGTCTTTCAGCATGACAATGATCCCAAACACACCGACCCGGGCAACGAAGGAGTGGCTTCGTAAGAAGCATTTCAAGGTCCTGGAGTGGCCTAGCCAGTCTCCAGATCTCAACCCCATAGAAAATCTTTGGAGGGAGTTGAAAGTCCATGTTGCCCAGCAACAACCCCAAAATATCACTGCTCTAGAGGAGATCTGCATGGAGGAATGGGCCAAAATACCAGCAACAGTGTGTGAAAACCTTGTGAAGACTCACAGAAAACGTTTGACCTCTGTCATTGCCAACAAAGGGTATATAACAAAGTATTGAGATAAACTTTTGTTATTGACCAAATACTTATTTTCCACCATAATTTGCAAATAAATTCATTAAAAATCCTACAATGTGATTTTCTGGATTTTCTTTTCTCATTTTGTCCGTCATAGTTGAAGTGTACCTATGATTAAAATTTACAGGGCTCTCTCATCTTTTTAAGTGGGAGAACTTGCACAATTGGTGGCTGACTAAATACTTTTTTGCCCCACTGTATACTATTTTCCAACTCTGAGTCTCTACTTCATTCCAACACAATTTCTGTGTGGGTTCACAGCTCCAATCCAGATGCGTTGATCATTACTAAGACGTGGTAAAGGAAGAGTGTTTTCGCCAAGACAGATCTTCCAAAGGTGGAGGGAGTGGTAATGTTTACCAAGGATCACCTTCAGTACTCGGTTGTCACCACCAGGTCTGTACCCACACAATTTGATTTGCTGGTTTTAAACATTAAACTTTCAAATAGCTCTTTGTTGACTGTCGCTGGGTGCTATTGTCCTCTATCAACACCGGCCTGTACCCTACCTGCCCTAAGCTCTCTCCTGGCCCCTTACACTAAGTCTGAATTTGTCCTGCTTGGTGACCTAAACTGCTTAAACCACCTGACCCAGTCCTAAAGCAATGAGACTCCTTAAATCTTTCTTAGATTATTACCAATCCCACAAGGTATGACTCCAAACACCCAGAAAAGGCTATTCTCCTTATGTTATCCTCACAAATAATCCTGATAGATATCATTGTGGTGTTTTCAGTAATGACCTTAGTGATCACTGTTTTACAGCCTGTGTTCGTAATGGCTGCTCAGTGAAACGACCTGTCTTAATTTGTCATTGACGCTTGCTAAAAAACTTTCATGAGCAAGCCTTCCTTCATGACCTTGCCTCTGTAAATTGGTACAGAATGAGCTTGATCTGTTGAAGATGCTTGGACCTTCTTTTTTAATATTTTCAGTGGTATTGTTAACAAACACGCCGACATAAAGAAAATGAGAATTAAAAACAGGTTCAGCCCCTGGTTCAACCGTGATCTTGCAGAGTTACTCCACCTCAAGAATAGCATTTGACGAAAGGCTCGGCACACGAATACTCAGTCTGACTGGCTATCATTCAGGCAAATGAGAAGTAAGTGCACTCAAGCTATCCGGAAGGTCAAAGTTAGTTCCTTTAAGGAGCAGTTCTCTTTCTGTGGGTCTGACCCCAAGAAGTTCTAGAAAACGGTTAAAGACCTGGAGAATAAATCCTCCTCACAGCTGCCCATAACCCTTAAACGTTGATGTGGGGTTGTTACTGACAAGAAGCACATGGCTGAGCTCTTTAGTCACCACTTCATTAAGTCAGGATGCCCCCTTCCAACATTTCCTAATCTCCCACCCCTTCTAATGTGACTAATATGACTATCCCCGATGCTTCTCCCTCTTTTTCCCCTGCCCTGCTACAAACTTTCTCTCTGCGGGCAGTGACTGAGTCCGAGGTGCTAAAGGAGCTCCTTAAACTTGACCCAAAAAAAAACATCTGGGTCAGATGGGCCTATTTCTCTTTTGCCCTGTTTATCAAAAGTGTTGGAAAAACTTGTCAATAATCAACTGACTGGCTTTCTTGATGTCTATAGTATTCTCTCGTGTATGCAGTCTGGTTTCTGCTCAGGTTATGGATGTGTCACTGCAACCTTAAAAGTTCCTCAATGATGTCACCATGTCCTTGATTCTAAGCAATATTGTGCTGCTATTTTTAGGAACTTGGCCAAAGCTTTTGATACGGTAGACCATTCCATTCTTGTGGGCCGGCTAAGGAGTATTGGTGTCTCTGAGGGGTCTTTGGTCTGGTTTGCTAACTACCTCTCTCAAAGAGTGCAGTGTATAAAGTCAGAATAGCTGCTGTCTCAGCCACTGTCTGTCACCAAGGGAGTCCCCAAAGGCTCCATCCTAGGCCTCACGCTCTTCTCAATTTACATCAACAACATACCTCAGGCAGTAGGAATCTCTCTCATCCATTTATATGGAGATGATACAGTCTTATACTCAGCTGGCCCCTCCCTGGATTTTATGTTAAATGCTCTACAACAAAGGTTTATCTACCCTTAACCTTGTCATGACCACCTCAGAAACAAAGGTCATGTGGTTTGGTAAGGAGAATGCTCTTCACCCCACAGGTGGGATTACTACCTCCTGAGGGTTTAGAGCTTGAGGTAGTTACGTCATACAAGTACTTAGGAGTATTGCTAGACGGTGCACTGTCCCTCTCTCAGCACATATCAAAGCTGAAGTTAAATCTAGACTTGGTTTCCTCTATCGTAATCACTCCTCTTTCACCCCAGCTGACAAAAACTAACCCTGATTCAGATGACCATCCTACTCATGCTAGATTACGGCGACACAATTTATAGATCGGCAGGTAAGGGTGCTCCCGAGCGGCTAGATATTCTTTACCATTCGGCCATCAGATTTGCCACCAATACTCCTTATAGGACACATCACTGCACTCTATACTCCTCTGTAAACTGGTCATCTCTGTATACCCGTCACAAGACCCACTGGTTGATGATTATTTATAAAAAACCCTCTTAGGCCTTATTCCGCCCTATCTGAGTTATCTACTGCAGCCCTCATCCTCCACATACAACACCCGTTCTGACAGTCACATTATGTTAAAGGTCCCCAAAGCATACACATCCCTGGGTCGCTCCTCTTTTCAGTTCGCTGCAGCTAGCGACTGGAACGAGCTGCAACAAACACTCAAACTGGACAGTTTTCTCAATCTCTTCATTCAAAGACTCAATCATGGACACTCTTACTGACAGTTGTGGCTGCTTTGTGTGATGTATTGTTGTCTCTACCTTTGTGCTGTTGATGGTGCCCAATAATGTTTGTACCATGTTGTGTGCTGCTACCATGTTGTGTTGTGTTGATACCATGCTGTGTTGTCATGTGTTGCTGCCTTGCTATGTTGATGTCTAGGCCTCTTTTTATGTATTGTTGTGTTGTCTCTCTTGTTGTGATGTATGATTTGTTCTATAGGTATATTGTATTTTATTTATTTTTTATCCCAGGCCCCCTTCCCCGCAGAAGACCTTTTGCCTTTTGGAAGGCCGTCATTGTAAAAAAAAATGTGTACTTCATGGACTTGCCTAGTTAATTAAAAGGTCAATAAAAAAAATACAAGTAAAAAAAATCTATATGAGGTCCCACAGTTGAAAATGCATGTCCAAGCAAAATCCAAGCCATGAGGTTGAAGAAATTGTCCTGAGAGCTCCGAGACAGGATTGTGTTGAGGCACAGATCTGGTGAAGGGTACCAAAATATTTATGTAGCATGGAACCACCAAGACTCTTCCTAGAGCTGACTTCCCAGAGCAATTGGGGGAGAAGGGCCTTAGTCAGGGAGGTGACCAAGAACCCGATGGTCACTCTGAAAGAGCTTTAGAGTTCCTCTGTGGAGACAGGATAAACTTCTAGAAGGACAACCATCTCTGCAGCACTCCACCAATCAGGCCTTTATGGTAGAGTGGCCAGATGGAAGCCACACCTCAGTAAAAGGCACATGACAGCTCGCTCAGAGTTTGCCGAAAGGCACCTAAATACTCTCAGATCATGAGAAACAAGATTCACTTGTCTAAGAATGAACTCTTCGGCCTGAACGCCAAGCGTCACATCTGGAGGAAACCTGGCATCATCCCTATGGTGAAGCATGGTGGTGGCAGCATCATGCTGTGGAGATGTTTTTCAATGGCAGGGACTGGAAGACTAGTCAGTATTGAGGGAAAGATGAACTGAGCAAAGTACAGCGAAATCCTTGATGAAAACCTGCTCCCGAGCTCTCAGGACCTCAGACTTGGACAAAGGTTCACCTTTCAACACAACAACAACGCTAAGCACACAGCCAAGACAACGCAGGGGTAGTTTCAGGACAAGACTCTGACTGTCCTTGAGTGACCCTGCCAGAACCCAAACTTTAACCCAATCGAACATCTTTGTTGAGACCTGAAAATAGCTGTGCAGTGACGCTCCCCATCCAACCTGACAGAGCTTGAGAGGATCTGCAGAGAAGAATGGGAGAAACTCCCCGAATACATCTGTACCAAGCGTGTAGCGTCATACCCAAGAAAATTTGAGGCTGTAATCACTGCCAAAAGTGCTTCAACAGAGTCCTGAGTAAAGGGTCTGAATACTTAAGTTAATGTGATATCTATGTTTTTTTATTTCAAATAAATTATAAAAGCATTTCCAAAAAACAGTTTTTGCTTTGTCATCATGGGGTATTGTGTGTAGATTGATGAGGAAATAGAACAATTTAATACATTTTCGAGTAAGGCTGTAACGTAAACAAAATGTGGAAAAGGCAAGGGGTCTGATTACTTCCCGAATGCACTATATGAACACAGAAAAACTCACAGTGTCCTCTCACAGTCAACTGCATTTATTTTCAGCAAACTTAACATGTGTAAATATTTGTATGAACATAACAAGATTCAACAACAGACATAAACTGGACAAGTTCCACAGACATGTGACTAACAGAAATGGAATAATGTGTCCCTGAACAAAGGGGGGGGATCAAAATCAAAAGTAACAGTCAGTATCTGGTGTGGCCACCAGCTGCAATAAGTACTACAGTGCATCTCCTCTTCAGGGACTGCACCAGATTTGCCAGTTCTTGCCGTGAGATGTTAGCCCACTTTTCCACCAAGGCACCTGCAAGTTCCCAGACATTTCTGGGGGAATGGCCCTAGCCTTCACCCTCCGATCCAACAGGTCCTAGACGTGCTCAATGGGATTGAGATCCGGGCTCTTTGCTGGCCATGGCAGAACACTGACATTCCTGTCTTGCAGGAAATCACACACAGAACGAGCAGTATGTGGCACTGTCATGCTGGAGGGTCATGTCAGGATGAGCCTGCAGGAAGGGTACCACATGAGGGAGGAGGATGTCTTCCCTGTAACTCACGGCGTTGAGATTACCTGCAATGACAACAAGCTCAGTCCGATTATGCTGTGACACTCCGCCCCAGACGATGACGGACCCTCCACCTCCAAATCGATATCGCTCCAGAGTACAGGCCTCGGTGTAATACTCATTCCTTCGACAATAAAAGTGAATCCGACCATCACCCCTGGTGAGACAAAACCGTGACTCGTCAGAAAAAAGCACTTTTTGCCAGTCCTGTCTGGTTCAGCGACAGTGGGTTTGTGCCCATAGGCGACGTTGTTGCCGGTGATGTCTGGTGAGGAGCTACCTTACAACAGGCCTACAAACCCTCAGTCCAGCCTCTCGCAGCCTATTACGGACAGTCTTAGCACTGATGGAGGGATTGTGTGTTCCTGGTGTAACTTGGGCAGTTGTTGTTGACATCCTGTACCTGTCCCGCAGGTGTGATGTTCGCATGTACCGATCCTGTGCAGGTGTTGTTACACGTGGTCTGCCACTGCGAGGGCGATCAGCTGTCCATCCTGTCTCTCTGTAGCTCTGTGTTAGGCATCTCACAGTACGGACGTTGCAATTTATTGCCCTGGCCACATCTGCAGTCCTCATGCCTCTTTGGGGTGGCAGGGTAGCCTAGTGGTTAGAGCATTGGACTTGTAACCGGAAGGTTGCAAGTTCAAATCCCCAAGCTGACAAGGTACAAATCTGTCATTCTGCCCCTGAACAGGCAGTTAACCCACTGTTCCTAGGCTGTCATTGAAAATAAGAATTTGTTCTTTAACTGACTTGCCTAGTTAAATAAAGGTAAAATAAGTACAAATTTGCAGCATGCCTAAGGCACATTCACACAGATGAGCAGGGACCCTGGGCATCTTTCTTTTGGAATTTTTCATACGTTTTCATAATTGTGACCTTAATTGCCTACCGCCTGCAAGCTGTTAGTGTCTTAACGACCGTTTCACAGGTGCATGTTCATGAATTGTTTATGGTTCATTGAACAAGCACAGGAAACAGTGTTTAAACCCTTTACAGTGAAGATTTGTGAAGTTATTTGGATTTTTTCTAATTATCTTTGAAAGACATGGTCATGAAAAAGGGAAAGTTTATTTTTTTGCTGAGTTCATAATGGATAAATACTGTATATTGTTTTGTTTTTTTAAAGTTATTCAAATATAAATGACCAACGTTACAATCAATTGCCATAGATTTTCTGTCAATTACCAAAATTATTGAAGATTCTGGTAACTTTAGTAAATTACCGATAGGTTTGCAACCCTAGAACTGATTTAACTCAAGGAGAAACTCGCTGCACAGTTGTGAACTATTTCCACAAGACAGAGTTTGACGGCTAGCCCTTGGATGTTTTCAACCCACCTTCTCTCCAGGTGTGACAGCGATCCTCCAGATACAGTGGACATAGGCTGCATATCCATTGGGATAACCAGGAGAGGAGAAGTTGCCACTACTGTCCTGTAGGCTGTCCCCACACCCTGCCCACAAAACAGCACATGGTAATAAAACAAAGAAACAGACTCTAAACACACCACAGGAATGGCATAAGCTACAATAGAGAAAGAAGGCAGTTGTCTCAACATACTGTCTCAACATACTGTAGATTTCCTTTAGCCTCAAAAAGGAGGAACAATAACTAGCACTTGAATGGTTGCTGATTTATTGGTTGTTGAATTTTAACAACATTCGCCATTCCTGGGGCTTGAGTTCTCCAGATTACAACAATAAACTGAATTCCAATTTCTGGAAACAAAGAAACAAAAAAACAATCAACCTCCTTTCGACAATGACAACGCAAGTCCATTCATCTACTAATGTCACAGATTTGTCGTCACAGTCTTGTCTTAGACTCAGAAAAATTAACACAGTAATCATCAGTCGTCATCTTTTGAATAGGCAGGGGTGGTAGTAGTTAGACCTTGTGCAGGGTTTATCAGCATGTTCTCTCTGACATTTCACATGGTGAGAATTCTATACTCTTAGAAACAAAAAGAGCTATCTATAACCTAAAAGGGTTCTTTGGCTATAGCCATAGCTGAAACCTTTGAAGATCCCTTTTGGGTTCCAGGTAAAATGGAAGGGTTCTACATGGAACCCAAAAGGGTTCTACCTGAAACCAAAATGGGTGCTCTTATGGGGTCAGCCAAAGAACCAGCAGTCAGGAGGCCTGCCAAGTCGGATTTGTCTTACTTGTACACTTGTAGAGTTTGCGAGCTTGTGTGATGTCCCCTTTGCTCAGCCTTGTCCTCTGGCCAATGGGTGGCCTGACTCCATTTACATCATAGCGAGGTAGAATGGTGTCTAAGAAAATGCCTCTGTGGTTCAGACACAAACACAAACAGGGTCAATAAGAGAGACCAATAAGAGAGACCAACACCTATTCTCTCTTTGCAGAACTGAAGTTTTCATTTGTATTGATGGACAAGAGGAAACTTTGGTTTTACTGCGAAAATTCAAAACCATTTATCTTAGATATTACCATCATTAACAACAGTTCAATCGAGTACAGGCTTAACTGAATGAACAGCAAAGACGGAATGCAATATGATATTTTATTAAATAGTTTGGGGAATCCTCAGCGCCAGATGATATGATGGCATCAAACCCCAAAACAGTTGCTGAAAAACAGCAAGTACGAGAATGAGGGTAAGTTTACATACAAATACATCCCAAGATTTGGTTGGTTGAGAGAGAGGAAGGTGATCATTGCCAGAGTGAACCAATGGGTTAAACAACAAGCGTGAGGAATGTACATTATTGTGCCGTGCTTATACAGATGTAGGATCTTAATTTGATCACTCCTTTGTTGCTCATATAATTTCCTCCACAGCAGGGAATGCAAACTTGAGGTTTTAAAAACACTTCACTCTGGTCAAGCTTTATATTTCAATAAAACATGGTGAAGGCCCAAAATTGCCAAAATGGCTGCAAATGTTTTACTTTTAAACTCGGACAAAACAGAGATGCTCGTTCTACGTCCAAATAAACAAAGATATCTGCTGTTTGATCTGACAATTAATCTGGATGTTTGTACAGTCGTCTCAAAGAAAAAATATTTGAAGAGCAGCTTTTCTTCATCTTTGTAACATGCAAAAATCTGAAACTTTTTGTCCAAAAATTATGCAGAAAAGCTAAGCCATTCTTTTTAAACTTCAATATTAGACTACTGCAATGCTCTCCTCTCCAGCTACCCGGATAAGGCCTAGAATTTCTAAGCAAACAGCTGGAGGCAGGGCTTTCTCCTATTGATCTATATTTGTATGTGCTTTGGCAGTGGGCGGGGTTATATCCCGCCTGGTTGGCCCCATCCGAGGGTATCGTTGGACAGTGTCCCCTGACCCAGTCTCCAGTATCTATGCTGCAATAGCCTATGTGCCAGGGGGCTACGGTCAGTCTGTCCTATCTGGTGTAATTCTCCTGTCTTATCTGGTGTCCTGTGTGATCTTAAGTATACTCTCTTTGATTCTCCCATTGCGCTCTCGGAGGACCTGATTCCTAGGACCAGGCCTCAGGACTTCCTGGCCGTCCTCAGTCCACTTGGCTATGGTACACTAACGTGCTACATTGTTCCGGACACACACACACCTCTTTCTCCCTCTCTCCCGCCCGCTCGCCCTTTAATCCTTATGTGACCTGTTGCACCCTCTAAAATAACTTATTATCTGACCCTGCTTGTCATCTTTGAACGTGTGGCCATGTACTCTCATAATCTCCACTGGGCACAGCTATATGAGGACTATCCACCCCTTAGAGCCTGGTTTGTTCCTAGGTTCCTGCCTTTCTATGGAGTTTTTTCTTAGCCACCGTGCTTCTATAGTACATCTGCATTGTTTGCAGGCTGGGTTTCTGTATAAGCACTTTGTAACATCTGCTGACAACTGTGGTATACGCGGGATAAACGCCTCCGTTCTATATATACCTTGGAAAAAATAAACGATGCAGCATCCTTTGTGGAGTTCACTTTTCCAAGGTAATGTACAGAATGGAGGCGTTATCATGCTTATACCAGAGAAAATAATACTAAAGCACACAATTACCGGCATCTTTTTTGTTGTTGTTGATATTTCCATTTTTATAAGCTTTCTCATCTGTCATTCGATTAGTTCGATATTAATTGACGCGACCCAGTTGTTCATTCATTATGTTCCATTGCCATGCTGGTGGCAACGCTCTTATCCCTTGCTTGCTAGCTAGCCAACTAACTATGGCTAACATGGTCACAACTTCTTCACCCAGTATAACAGCAAAGTAGCTGCATTTGTGTTTGTTTAAACCGTTTTCTATCGACATCCATAACGATTAGCTGATAATGCCCGATTAGCTAGAAAAGTTTGCCTTCCCATAGGATACTCGTCAACAATGACTGTTAATAACGAGGAGACAGCATTGCAAACTAGAAACATGTGTGAGGATTTGACAGCATAGCGACAGCAGGTTCATCACTCACCTCGTTAGGTCATCAGATGCTCCAAAAAGAATATGTCTCTGGAAAAGCAAATCAATGCTACCTAGCAAAAAATATTCCTCGTTGGACCTGCATTTACAATGTATCTTATTTCAGTTTCTGTGGTTGTTGATTTAGAATTCTGTAAGTACAGTCTGCATGTGAAGAGCATATTACATCATGATTACGAGGAGTCCCGATATCTTTTCCGACTGTCCCAATATATTTTCCAACTTGTCCCATTATTTGGTTTTAATGTCCATTCTAGAATGCCATTCTAGCCAATCAGAAACAATTTTTCAACAATGCTGTGGATTAACATTCACATAATAATTCACATTTCCTGTTGCTGCAGGATTTCCTGCTGTAGCAAACTGGCTCAAATTAATATCCTACATCTGTAGGCTAAGGTAAATAGGTGAATCACATTCCGCACATGGCTATTAGGAAAGAGGAGAAGAAACAAGACGCTATATTGATGATGATACGTTTGTATTCATTCCCACTACGCCCGTAGAATAGGAAACAAAGATAATTATGTTGTTCTTACTGGATGAAGTTAAATGATCATTCAGACCAGCCTTCCTGATTGAACTTCCATAAACTACATTTCCACTGGAAAAGCAGTCATGAGTTGGGACAGCTGAGGCGCAAGCCATAATAAGATATTTTCACATGGAGTTCCTGTTTGACACTTTACTACTTTATTGAACTCCCTTTCTGTCCCTCAGTAGCCAGTTAGGGAGCTCACCATCACCAGGTTCCCATGGCGATGCACCCTTGAATGGCAGGCATGTGCAAACAGAGTGTTCTGAATGAGGGCTTTAGGCTGTGCCAAAGGGCTCTGTGGAGCCCAGCCCTGAATGCAAGAGAACAAGGCCACTCCAGCCCAGATTGTCACATACAAAGACCCAACTGGCAGCCCTATAGTTACCCTGGCCCGCCTCCACGACCCTGGCCTGCAAAGTGTTGGTGGAGGTAAAAAAGTAGAACACAGAAAAAGCAACAGGGCAACAACATGCACGAGACTGAAATGAAAAGACGTCTGTCTTCTGTGAAATCATTCCAATCAGGACCCAATCGCCATGGCTTCCAGTGGTTATTTGCAGGAGAACTATGTGCAAAGTGTTAGTTTTTCTGGAAGACAACCAGTTCCTGACAGTGACATTGTTATTCTAACACGTATACTAATAAGAGGATTTATCAAGCACGGAGGGGGGGGGGGGGGGGGGGTGATATATGGGGGATTTAAAAAAAATGGCACTATTAATTTATTGTATACCAGACCACTAATATGCAGATACTTTGGAGATGCTTTACTGCATAAAATGTATATTTGACCTGACTAGAATATATAAGGGGAAAAGTACTTGTGTGATTAATACTCAACTGAAGGTCAGAATACGTTACATGTTGATCCTAAGGAGTAGAATGTCCAACAAGACAGTACCTAATGAACCAAACAGAGCCTATAATTAATCAGTTGCTTTGTACCAACCTTGAAAAGGTATTCCGTGCATAATGCATGATGCTGTCAAAGTCGTACACTTCCCCAAGAGAGTCCACCTCCCCTGGCTCCATCTTCAGGAAGTTATACTCTTGACCTGGGGCAAATGGGAAGAATCAAGATTTGACCTGTCAGACTAAAATCAGGTATTATTCAATAATTTGACTAAACAGGCAAGCAAACAGACAGAGAGAAAGAGAGAGATTTACCTGCCTGGATGTTATCTCTGATAATACTGACATGCTCATCGCGGTCGGGCCGTGTATGCTCGTGCCAGAAGCCGATCACGTGGCCCAGTTCATGCACAACGATCCCAAACTTGTCACAGTTCTTTCCTATGGAGATGGCCTGGGGACCTCCGCCCCTCCTGCCCACGTAGGAGCAACACCTGCAGAGGGAGACACAGTCTTTCAGGGGGATATGCGCTTGGGAGACAGTGGGCCTTTTCTCACAGATTGTGCTTGATTAACATTTACTTCAGTCAATTCAGCACATATAATACCTTATTACATTTATTGAATTGAAAAACTACCCATTGATTTGTACTCATTGATTTTCTTTCAGTTCATTATTTGACTCTAATTTGACCCCTGAATGAAAATGGATTTGACCATTTACCCCGCACACTTCAATAACCCAGTATGTTCAAACTCTGCAACTGGAGAAATACAATACAGCTCTAGCTCTATGGTCAGTCACACATGAAAACCAAGCCCAGATTTAAAAACTGACCAAAGACTTTGCTCTGAGGCAATGTTCCAGTTTTCTTTTTTTGTCACATGCAATTTGTGACGATCTCAGCTAGTTTTGGAGCAAGGGGGGAAACGTGGCTATAGAAGTCGCAAAAACACTCAAAAACACACATACAGTAACAGGTTGAAAATAATTGCACAGCACATGCAGGCAACACACACATTGTTTAAAATTTTTTTATCCTTTATTTAACGAGCGGGCACATTGAGATTTACAACTCTTTTACAAGTCAGCCCTGGCCAAAAAAACAGTGTACTTACAATCAAATCCCCTGTGTAGAACAACTCTCTTACAGCCTCGCTCCCAGTCTTTTCTTTCTTTTTCAAAGGAGAACAGAATTTCTAACTCCTTACATATTTGTATTTATTTGTGAAATGACAGGAGCAGAGAAGCAGGGAGAAAGAGCAGCGGAATGAGAAATTCATAGGGCTGATGAAAGCTCTGAACCGGCATCTGTATGTGGTTCCGAGGATGAGAGTGTTACTGCTAGACTATGCATTTGGAGCCAGTCCTAATCTGTCTTAAGCAAAAAATATGAGAGAAGAAAGAGCAATTAGTCCTGCAGTGTGAAGTATGAACCTTGTCTGAATGGCAGACATTGTGAAAAGGTTTAAGGTCAATGTGGAGGCATGTAGTTGCTGCTCATGGAGATAATCACCAGGTTTGAAACCACAGGAGCTGAAGATATAGGCTAAAATGACAGTGAAGCATTCCTGCCTGAAGTGCATTCTTTTGCATAGGAAAACATATATTTTGTGTCAAGGACAGCTTAGAAGGCCACAACCCAGAAGCATCTGGCAATGTTCTGTGGGATGGAGCTGTACTGATGAAAATCAGGAGAGAGCTGTAATTTACCAGCAGGTGGGCATAAAGGACTTCTAAGTAGTAGGTGAGTGCATTGAGCTTTCCTGGAGAGACAAGAGAAGATTTGGTATCCTAATAGACGGGTTGGTTGTTTAGCAACAAAACCGACGTGGGCGCAACTATGAGACAAAACAGACAGAGTTGGCATAGGTTGTTGACAACATGTACACTATATTTGGATGCAGTCTATCACAGTGCCATCAGTTTTGTCACCAAAGCCCCATATACTACCCACCACTGTGACCTGTACACTCTCGTTGGCTGGCCCTCGCTTCATACTCGTTGCCAAACCCACTGGCTACAGGTCATCTACAAGTCTTTGCTAGGTAAAGCCCCGCCTTATCTCAGCTCACTGGTCACCATAGCAGCACCCACCCGTAGCACACGCTCCAGAAGTTATATCTCACTGGTCACCCCCAAAGCCAATTCCTCCTTCGGCTGCCTTTCCTTCCAGTTCTCTGCTGCCAATGACTGGAATGAACTACAAAAATCACTGAAGCTGGAGACATATATCTCCCTCACTAGCTTTAATAAGCACCAGCTGTCAGAGCAGCTCACAGATCACTGCACTTGTAGCTCATCTGTAAATAGCCCATCCAACTACCTCATCCCCATACTGTATTTATTCATTTACCTTGCTCCTTTGCACCCCAGTATATCTACCATTCCAGTGTTTAATTGCTGTATTGTAAGTACTTCGCCACCATGGCCTGTTTCTTGCCCCGTTATCTTACCTCATTTGCACACAATGTATATATACTTTTTTTCTAACATATTATTGACTGTATGTTTGTTTATTCCATGTGTAACTCTGTGTTGTTGTGTGTCAAACTGCATTGCTTTATCTTGGCCAGGTCGCAGTTGTAAATGAGAACTTGTTCTCAACTGGTTCTCAATACATCGTTACAGTTGTTGGTTAGCTAGCTAGCGAATTTAGGCCATATTAGCATCGTGGTTAGATCAGTGAAAATAACAAGATAAAACTAGCTGAAACGAGTCACTTAAAATTCCCCACATTGTAGTTTCTTGTTATTGGTGCTATCTATCTGGCCATCTAGAATCACAACCTTCTGCCGCATTGAAGAATGAGCTTCATATTGGTGACTTTCTCAGCTATCCCGTCTATAGCCTATTGCAACAATGGCATGTCACTCACCCGCATGGCCGGTAGGTGAAGACTATGTAGCTCTCCTCCGTTGTCCTCTCAATGAAGGTCACGCACGTGTGCTTCTCCCAGTGACGCATGGCCTGACGGAATATCGCTCGCTGGCTGCCTAAAAGGGAGGGTGGTCCTTCAAGTGCCCTAATCAAGGACTGCACTGAGAGTCTAAGTGGA
Source organism: Oncorhynchus masou masou (assembly GCF_036934945.1). NCBI lineage: Eukaryota > Metazoa > Chordata > Actinopteri > Salmoniformes > Salmonidae > Oncorhynchus > Oncorhynchus masou. The sequence goes on along the minus strand of NC_088222.1, from coordinate 23,668,239 downwards.
TTGAATTACTGATGTCGTACATTAGTAGACAACTTATATGATTGAACATCAAAAGCAAACAAATAATGATTTATTCTCTATAATGCTACAAAGTTATGGTATGTAGCTATACTGTAGCTACAGACAGATGGAGAGACGTTAACAATCAATGAAGCATCTGAAAATCAAGTCAATTTAAGGTCTTTCTCTATCTCCTAGTCAGAACTCACCACTGAAATTCCCACTGATTACATATGGAATGACCCCATCTGGCCACACCCGCTCTGGTCTGGAGGTGGCAGCCCTCCTCCTGCGACGAAAGCCCTGCCCATGGCTGTCTGGAGACATGTCATTCCTACTGCTCTCACTGGACAACGAACCATTCACTGGAACAAACACATGCAAACAGATATGTAACCCATGCAGGGTTGAGGTCATTCAGTCAATTTTAACTCAGTCCCTTTGGAAAACAAATGTAACCCCTCGTTTAAAATTCATACATGGTTTGATGGCAGTCATATGTGAACACACCCTAAATTGACCCCAATTGTGAATCCTCCATGTCCAGCATGACTCCTGTACTGTACCTGCATCTGTGTCATTGAAGGTCTGGATGGACCTCTGAATAACATCCAGAATGCGGTCCACCTTAAACATACGCAGGTCTTCCTCATCCAAAGCAATGTCTCCCAGGAAGGCAGCTAGAGCAGACACACAGACACAACCAAGAATTCATTCTGCAGCTGAAACATTGTTTTAATGCGATTCACAGTTGGCAAAAAAAGTTTGCAAAACTAGAGAGATAGTTATTTCGACAGGCAATCAAGAAGACAGAGATGGAAAAAGTGAAAGGGAGACAACTACTGTTTTTGGTAAACCTTTATTTGTACCCGAATATATAGCTACACAGTAGTTGGAAGAAACTGGAAGTAAAGGTGGGAATCTGGTATATTTAAAACATAAACGTATCTACAGCCACTCGGCATGGTACGCATTTGAATTCAGCTGACGGTATATCACCTACAGCATGTAAAGCAGTGCTTTGGGGTATGTTATGCTTAGGTCCCTCATTTTTGACATGTGTGAAGCTATGCAGTAAGGCCCACACCCTGCCTGCTGGCTATGGTGTGTGAGCTGATGTGTGATTGGTGCTTCCCTCTCCCCCAATGGGAGGCCCTCAGGGCTCTGTTAGTTAGCATACAGTTAGCATACAGTATGCACTGCAAAATAACCCTCACATACCCACTAACTGTCACGTGTGTGAGCACATACAGTGCATTCATACTTAAACAGAGATGCCCAATAGAACACAATTATACTGAACAAAAATATAAACGCAACATGCAACAATTTCAACAATTTTATTAAGTTACCCTAATCTATGGATTTCACATGACTGGGCAGCGGAAAAGCCAGCGGTACAGCCTGCGGTGCAGCGGTGCGGCCTTGGAGGGCATAGGCCCACCCACTTGGCAGCGAGGCCCACCCACTGGGGAGAATGAGACCATCAGAATGAGTTTTCCCAAAAAAATGGCTTTATCACAGACAGAAATACTGCTCAGCAGCGATCCCGCAGGTGAAGAAGCCAAATGTGGAGGTCCTTGCGTGGTTACACGTGGCCTGCGAATATGAGGCCGATTGGACATACTGCCAAATTCTCTGAAATGGCATTGGTAGAGAAATACAATTTTAATTATCTGGCAACAGCTCTGGTTGACATTCCTGCAGTCAGAATGTCAATTGCACTCTCCCTCAAAACTTGAGACATCTGTGGCATTGTGTTGTGTGACCAAACTGCACATTTTAAAGCAGCCTTTTATTGTCCCCAGCACAAGGTGCACCTATAATCATGCTGTTCAATCAGCTTCTTGATATGCCACACCTGTCAGGTGGATGGGTTATCTTGGCAAAGGAGAAATGCTCACTAACAGGGATGTGAACAAATGTGTGTACAAAACCTGAGAGAAATAAGCTGTTTGTGTGTATGGAACATTTCTGGGATTTTTCATTTCAGCTCATGAAACACTTTACATAGTGTGTTTATATTTTTGTTCAGTGTACATAAAGGGGTTGAAATATACGTGCTTTCTGAATCTAGACCCTTTTTCCCCATGACATACAGTAATCTAATCAACCCCACACAAACCTTATGGTCATGTTCCAATACCCATACTACCACATAGATCGGCATGATGGTGTGCAGCAGTGTGCAGATGTAGAGCTGAGAGGCCATACTCTTTGAATACCCAGACAGGCTGCTACTTGTCAGTTAGAGTAACCTGTCAAAGCATAACAATCGGAAGGCTTAATTAGCACAGTGAGTTGAGAGAAATTGATCAGAAAACAGGTTCAATTCAACCTGCCATGACAAATCTAACCTTTAGAGACACAAAGTGTGAGATGCATGACATATAGATTGGCAAATTTCAGATATGATACTCAGAATTTATAATTAAGTAGTCAAAGCAATAATGTTAAAGTAGATGCCTCTTGGGAATTTGCTGACTTCTGTCCAGAGGGAATGAGTCTAGTGGGATTGAGCTACACTCTGCTTTTTTCCCTATTTTCCCTTGTGGCTTCCCTCACACTGTGACATGTTCAAATAAGGTCCATGGAGAATTAGCACTCCACAATACTAACCTAAATGACAGAGTGAAAAGAAGGAAGCCTGTACAGAATCAAAATATTCTAAAACATGCAACAAGGCACTTAAAATATACTGCCAAAAAATGTGATAAAAAAATAAACTTTTGTCCTGAATACAAAGCATTATGTTTGGCGGAAAAAAAGATCACTGAGTACCACTCTTCATATTTTCAAGCATGGTGGTGGCTGCATCATGTTATGGGTATGCTTGTCATGGGCAAGGACTAGAGAGATGTTTTATTAATAAAAATAAACAAAATACAGCTATAAGTACAGGCAAAATCCTAGAGTAAGACCTGGTTTAGTCTGCTTTCCAACAAAACTGGGAGGGAAAATGCACCTTTCAGCAGGATAATAACCTAAAATACAAGGCCAAATCTACACGAGAGTTGCAGGAAATGTAAAACGTGCAGTGTATTTGAGGTTTGAAAAGGTTTTTGAAGTTTGCGATTTCAATTTTTAAGGGTTTGTAGAAGTGTATAAACCCCTACAAAAATGTCCATTAATTATAATCCACATAATAATTCACATTTCCTGTTGCTGCAGGATTATTTTCCTGCTGTAACAATCTGGCTCAAATTAAGACCCTACATCTGTTCATGGGGCAAGGGAAAGTAAATTATGGAGAAGGGAACCACCAAATCCTGGGTCTAAGTAACCCTAACTAAGTACTTTGGCAATAAGCCCTGGTTGTCCCTGCCTTTGAAGCAAAGTCATTCATGCAAAGAATGACTGTAAATGACTGCAGACCTAGGCCTACAGTGCTCAGCATATGCCTTGCAGCCAGTGGGATTTCACCGGCTTCCAACCGAGGACTACTCTGTCATGGCCTCAATGACCTCGGGTCTCCAGGCAACGGAGAGAAGGAAGAGGACAGAGATGATATTAGGGGGGAGAGGGAAGAAGGGAACAGGACAAAGGAGGAAATAACGAATGGAGAGGGAAAAGTAAATATGGGGAAGGTTGGGAGGGTGGAGAGAAGATGAGAGTATCGTGATATAAAAGAGGTAGAGGAAAGGGAAGAAAAGAGGGGAGTTGAGAGATGTGGGGAACCAGATAGTTGAACACAATTGTAAACTGGGTCTCCAAGAAGAGGGAGCCTATTCAGTGCACCGACAATGTATTATTAAATACAAATCAAAAGCATCGGAGTGGATCACAATGGTGCTGTGACCCGAGTTTGATCTATTGATGTCTAGTCTGTTAGCTAATGGGGTCATTGTGAAGAGGAGGAAGAGGCCAAATGGCATTGAAGTATGATGGAGGGGGTTCAGTGAGCCACGCTCACGTGATGAGTAACCTTGTCTGAGTGTACATTTTCTGAGGAAGCTCTGTGGATTAATACAACCTCAGATGATCTGAGTTCAAACTAGGTTAGCGGTTACTGAGATTTACCTAAATGTACCACATAAAACCACTCTTTTCCCAGGAAAAATAACTGTGAGAAACTGATAAATTGTAATAAAATATTATAAATTATTTATATGAACATGACGTGAAATGGAACTTTTAAATGATATGCAATGTCTAAATCTGGATTCTTTACGGCCTTCTCTCTAGTCACTGCATGTTCAATGCTCAGGGTGGGGACCGACAGCCAATCTCAGTATGTATCAGTATCATCTCATCATGTTAACTTTTTATTGTGACAGGTGGACCTACATTTGCTGCAGCATAGCCTATGCTACAGTAGTATAATGACCGAATGTGAGTCTAATTTACACATCTCTATCTGGCTTTCAGGGTCACCTAATTTTTTTAAATGTTTATTGCAGCTGCAGAGAGTGCAAGAGCGAGCACACTCTTGCAGTCTCTCTCTCTCCATCAATTCCATTAAAATTGCTTCCAAAATAGATCATCCTGTTCAAAATTGATTTATAGCCCTATATATACAGTGGCAAGAAAAATAATGTGACCCCTTTGGAAATACCTGGATTTCTGCATAAATTGGTCATAAAATCTGATCTTCATCTAAGTCACAACAATAGACAAACACAGTCTGCTTAAACTAATAACACACCAACAATTACATGTTTTCATGTCTTTATTGAACACACTGTGTAAACATTCACAGTGTAGGGTGAGAAAAGTATGTGAACTCTTGGATTTAATAACTGGTTGACCTTCCTTTGGCAGCAATAAACTCAACCAAACATTTTCTGTAATTGCGGATCAGACCTGCACAACGGGCAGGAGGAATTTTGGACCATTCATTTTTACAAAACTGTTTCAGTTCAGTAATATTCTTAGGATGTCTAGAGTGAACCGCTCTCAAGGTCATGCTACAGCATTTTAAATTGGGTTAAGGTCAGAACTCTGATTGGGCCACTCCGGAAGTCATACTTTCTTCTGTTCAAGCCATTCTGTTGTTGATTTACTTTGTGTTTTGGGTCGTTGCCCTGTTGCATCACCCAACTTCTGTTGAGCTTCAATTGGCGGACAGATAGTCTTACAAAATGTCTCGATAAACTTGGGAATTCATTTTTCGTCGATGATAGCAAGCTGTCCAGGCCCTGAGGCAGCAAAGCAGCCCCAAACCATGATGCTCTCTCCACCATACTTTACAGTTGGGACGAGATTTTGATGTTGGTGTTTTGTGCCTTTTCCTCTCCACGCCCTAGCCAGCTCAAGATTTTTCCTTGCCCCAGTTGGCTCGGCAGGCGCCCATCCCACGTCAGGCCTCAGCCGGATCGTCAGGTTTTTATGCCTCAGTCGGCTCATCAGGCTCCCACGTCCCAGCGGGCTCATCAAGCTGTCTCACCCCGACTGGCTGTTTCAGCGCCCATGCCTCGGCCGGCCCGTCAGGCTCGTCCGGACGGGACACCGGGTGGGGGGGTACTGTACTGTCACGCCTGCTTCCGCTCTCCCTCCTTGGTGCTCGAGGGTGCCAGGCTGCCCTGCTTAACGCACGCACTTCTGCCACCATCATTACGTACACCTGCTCCCCTCGTCACACGCATCAGCGATCCATTACACTTACCTGGACTCACTCACCTGTGTTTATTTCCTCCCCTATATCTGTCTGTTCCCGAGGTTGTCCCCCGCTTCAGCATTATTGTCGTCATGTTGTTTTGTTCCCCCTTTTCTGACGCTGTTCCTGTCCTGTTCCTTGTCTGTGCTTGATTAAATGTTCACTCTCCGTTCCTGCTTCTCATCATCAGCATCGGTTCTTACAGAAATAGGTAGGCAGGCTAATAGCATTAGGGGAAATATTCTTAAAAATGATAACCAAATTCGCTATACTTTGTAGGACACATGGTGCTGCACCAGAATGTTCTCTCTGCTTTATCATGGTTTGAACGAGGTGCCTAATTCCAGCCCATATAGTACAGTATAATACAATACAGTACAGTAGTACAGTTCACACTCAAAAAGATTAGCCTACTGGAGCTTTTTCATTTATTTACCCAAGAGAGCACATCATTGTGCTTTTTATATTTTATTTTCGTGCTTGAATGTTTGATTAAAACTCTATTCAAATCCAGACACAGGGTTATTTATATCCTTTAAATGCTTTTGAATGACACTTCCGGTTTTGGCGGGAAATACCGTGTTAGTGATTTATTTTCGGGATGGAACATTTGTATAATACCGGGAAAATATTCAACCCTAGTTCAAACCCAGGTGGTCACAGATACATATAGCATTGTGGATAACAGTCTTCTGGCTGAGCAGACCCTTTTACAAAATGAAGTACCTTGTTACATACCCTAGAGTCCTGTGTGTTTAAATTGATGGATTCAATTAAATGGACATTTCACCTTAGCTCTATATTAAAAACATCAAGACTTTGTCATAAACATTTTAAAAAAGTGCTCACCACAAGCTAGAACGAGCACATTTTAATTTCACCGGTAGGATCAGGAAGTTTCGACTTCCTATGTATTAGTCTGCTTATAGTGTACCACAAGGTCCTGTATTCACAGCAAATGCACGATGCATGACAGGGCCAGAGCAGGAAGCACCGGCCCACGCTGAGCTGTAGTCTTTCAGAGGCTGAGAGAAAATGTGGCACCTTGCACATCTAACAATGAATATGCCGATAGGAACATTGCTGGAAATGTCCAATGGCTCTATCGAACAAGGACGACCATATAAAGTATACACGAACACAAATGTATAGAACGATAATCATAACATAGAGGCTTTGTGAAATGCCACAAAGCGGGAATACGTTAATTTTCAGATCTCATCCACATGAGGTCATCGGGTGTATAATTCGGTGCGCGAAACCCAGACATGACTTCTCGGTGGTCAATATGTGTGAAACAGATGTCACTGACCTAGAGGTGCCTTGGACACGATCAAAACCAACCCAGAGTCATAGGTGAAATATACCTTTAAGGCTTTGTCCCTTGTTTTGACTCTATCATCTCTTGCACCCAATTGACATGGTCCATGTCTGTTCTTTAAAACTGTTTCATAGCTATTCCAGCCTCCAATTTACAGTAGCTTAAGTACAATGTTATGTCTTATATATATATATATATATATATATATATATATATATATATATATATATATATATACACACACACACAGGTTTTAGGACCACATTTTGTGCCCAATGTTATTTAGCACGCCTAGATTCATCAAAAGGCCATACCCTCTGTTTTGAATCTTTTTCATCATGCCCCCACTTGAAATGTTCCATGGCCATTCTATTCTATTCAAGTCTTCCATAGCTCTATTCCAGCCTCCTACATACACTACAGAAGGTAAAACAGGATAAATGATCTTCACATAACAGAGAACATTGAATTGTATTGAAGCAAGCTCAAAGTGATGCTTGATTGATTAATGGACAAAGGCTTTTCAGCCCTGTCTGGATTTGACAGCTGTCTGTGTGTTCCATACAATACCCCTAACACACCACTGTGGAACAATGCCCGGCGCACCATGCACGATATGGTTGGCCTTGGCCTCGAGTTTTTTATCATTTCTACCATAATTGATTTCGGTAACTTTACACGCTGCTGCTATACTACGTAAGTGATGTGCTTCACCTTCGAGCGGCGCGCTTGTGAAAACAAGTTCAACTCATTGCCTGTCCCTTTAAATCAACCATCACTTCGGTCTTGCCCAATGTGCAGTCTTATCTATAAAGGGAATCCAGATAAAGCAAACTATAATTAAATATCCCATATAATATGAAACATAGTAACATTACCAGCTTTGCAGGGATCTTTGTAGTCGATTACTTCTGGGGCGCTTATGTCAATGAAGTTACTTGTTTCCACATCCAAATCAACCGTAAGTAAAACGCGGAGACCTGATAGCAGTAACAAATAGCTCGGCATAAAAGTCATATTTTGAAGTTAATAAAAGCAGAGTTTTGGAAAATTAAAAGGAAAGAAAAGAAAGGAAAAGCGGGTAGACAGAGAGGATTTGGGGAAACGCAATCTTTTTTTTTTTGAGGGCGGGTTTATACACACGGTGCTGCCTCTCCACAATGTCTTTATTCTAGATCAGTGATTCGCTAACATACCCGGGCGCCAGGCCAACATCCCATAGAAAAGCTTACAAACTTAGCACACTGGAGGTCGTGACACAAAGCTGCACCCTGGTCACCAACACAGGCCAATTCAGTTTTTTTTAATCAACACAATTTTGTAGCGCAATCTTGTTGTAAACTAGACTTGTAAAATGCCTATTTTTTTGTATGAACCATACAGGATGTTATTTTCGTCATAGGGGTTTATAGCCTAGGGGCCGGATGTATGGGGTTAGGATTTAGATGGGGTGTTAGGGGTAAATTGGAGTTTAGGGTTTAAAAACTATCCAGTGCTCTGGGTGAACTGAATAAGTAAACTGACCCATTTCACTAACATTTCCAGCTGAATGGTTGGTTGGTTTATCCCAGTGAGCCTAGACCTGGGTGGCAGCGGGTCCTATATTACTTTCATTCAATGTCTATAGCCTGAGCCCTTGTTGATTAAATGTGTGTTCAACATATTGGACATTGTGATCTCCTCAACCCCAGAGTTAATGGGACAACCAATCCCAACAAAACTGCTGTTGACACACCTAACAGCATCATATACAATACTGTTGAAAAGTTTGGGGAAATGTCCTTGTTTTCCATGAAAACATACATGAATTGAGTTGTGAAATGAATAGGAAATATAGTCAAGACGTTGGCAAGGTTATAAATAAGGATTTTTTATTGAATAATCAGTTTGTCCTTCAAACTTTGCTTTCGTCAAATAATCTTCCATTTGCAGCAATTACAGCCTTGCAGACCTTTGGCATTCTAGTTGTCAATTTCTTGAGGTAATATGAAGAGATTTCACCCCACGCTTCCTGAAGCACCTCACACAAATACGGTCAAACTGCTCCCACAACAGCTCAATAGGGTTGAAATCTGGTGACTGTGCTGGCCAGCTGACTGCTTCTTCCCTAAATAGTTATTGCAGAGTTTGGAGCTGTGCTTTAGGTCATTGTCCTTTTGTAGGAGGAAATTAGTTCCAATTAAGCACCGTCCACAGGGTATGGTATGGCATTGCAAAATGGAGTGATAGCCTTCATTCTTCGAGATCCTTTTTACCCTGTACTCCCACTTTTCCACCACCAAAGCACCCCATCACATTGCCTCCACCATGCTTGACAGATGGCGTCAAGCACTCCTCCAGCATCTTTTTATTTTTTCTACGTCTCCCGAATGTTCTTCTTTGTGATCCGAACAACTGAAACTAAGATTTATCTGTCCATAACACTTTTTTCCAATCTTCCTCTGTCCAGTGTCAGTGTTCTTAATCATTTATTTTTATTGGCCAGTCTGAGATATGGCTTTTTTCTTCCAACTCTGCTTAGAAAGCCAGCATATCTTCAGTTTCTTGGCAATTTCTCACATTGAATAGCCTGAAATTCGCAGAACAAGAATAGACTGACGAGTTTCAGAAGAAAGTGCTTTGTTTCTGGTCATTTGGAGCCTGTAATCGAACCCACAAATGCTGACACTCCAGATACTCAAATAGTCTAAAGAAGGCCAGTTTTATTGCTTCGTTAATCAGCACGACAGTTTTCAGCTGTGCTAACATAATTGCAAAATGGTTTTCTAATGATCAATTAGCCTTTTTTAAATGATAAACTTGGATTAGTTAACAAAACGTGGAACACAAGAGTTCTGGTTGCTGATAATGGGTCTCTGTATGCCTATATAGATATTCCATAAAAATCTGCCGTTTCCAGCTACAATAGTCATTTACAACATTAACAATGTCTACACTGTATTTCTGATCAATTTGATGTTATTTTAATGGACAAAAAAAATGCTTTTCTTTCAAAAACAAGGACAATTCTAAGTGACTCCAAACTTTTGAACAGCAGTGCACCTATTTCCTTCCTCAATCCAAGAAAGATCTCATTCATGTCAATATTATACATCATTGTCATGGTCGTCATAAAGAGGAGACCAAGGCGCAGCGTGGTGAGAAAACACAACTCTTTAATAAAGAGAGAACACTGAACAGAACTAAACAAAATGTGAAGCAATATGGCTAGTGCAGAACAGGCAACTAAACATATAATAACAACCCACAAAATAACCAAGGAATATGGCTAGCTAAATATGGTTCCCAATCAGAGACAACGAATAAACAGCTGCCTTTGATTGAGAACCAATCTAGGCAACCGAAGACATATAAACACCTAGACTAGCGAAAACCCTAGACAATACAAAAACTAAACAAACCACCCTTGTCACACCCTGACCTAAATAAATAATAAAGAAAACAAAGATAACTAAGGTCAGGGTGTGACAGTCATAAACAACCTTTGTCGCCATTTTAACGATTCATGGCGCTGACATGACATGTATTATATTAACAACATGGATGATCTCTTTATTGCAATGTCCAAATACTATTACAGCCACAGTAGAGGTGTGGGACCTTAATTTGACCAGTTTTGTTGCAGGAATAAAATAATCCTGCTGCAGGAGGATTTTATATTCTCCAAATAAGTGATAGTTTCTAACGGGAAATTCGTTTTGATAGGTTACAGGAGGCAATAATTTAGATGTTGCCTACAGCTGCATTTCGGGTGATTAGGCCTGGCTTGCAGTCGGCATTCCAATTCGTTCCAAATGGGTTGAGGTGAGGGCTCTGTGCAGGCCAGTCAAGTTCTTCCACACCGATCTCGACAAACCATTTCTGTATGGACGTAGCTCTGTGCATGGGGGCATTGTCATGCTGAAACAGAAAAGGACGTTCCCCAAACTGTTTCCACAAATTTGGAAGCATAGAATCGTATAGAATGTCATTGTTTGCTGTAGCATTAAGATTTCCCTTCACTGGAAGTAAGGGGCCTACCCTGAACCATAAAAAACAGCCCCAAACCATTATTCCTCCTCCACCAAACGTTACAGTTGGCACTATGCATTCGGGCAGGCAGCGTTCTCCTGGTATCCGCCAAACCTTAAATTGTCCATCAGACTGTCAGATAATGAAGAGAACACGTTTCCCCTGCTCCAGAGTCCAATGGTGGCGAGCTTTACACCACTCCAGCTGACTCTTGACATTGCGCATGGTGATCTTAGGATTGTGTGCGGCTGCTCGGCCATGGAAACCCATTTAATTTTTGTGCTGACATTGCTTCCAGAGGCAGTTTCGAACTTGGTTGTGAGTGTTGCAACCGAAGAGAGATGATTTTTACTTGCAACATGCTTCAGCACTCGACGGTACCGTTCTGTGCGCTTGTGTGGCCTACCACTTAGAAACTGAGCCGTTGTTGCTCCAAGACATTTCCACTTCACAATAACAGCACTTATAGTTGACCGAGGTAGCGCTAGCAGCGCTAGAAATTTGACGAACTGACTTGTTGAAATGGTGGCATCACGTTTAAAGTCACTGAGCTTTTCAGTAAGGCCATTCTACTGCCACTGTTTGTCTATGGAGATTGCATGGCTGTGTGCTCGATTTTATACACCTGTCAGAAACGGGTGTGGCTGAAATAGCCGAATCCACTAATTTGAAGGGGTGTCCATGTACTGTTTGGCCACATACTGTCACTTTAGTGTTAGTTTCCTTCAATTTGTAGCCTAAATTTAGGATAATTCCATTCTTTCTTTCTTTTGAACCTGGGTCTCCAGAGTGAGAAACAGTCACTTAACCAACTGAGCCACAAATAGTCAGCAGAACCTAGAAGATGAGGCAGACACAGCAGTACTTAAGACGGTGAATTTAATAAAGTAAAAAAGAGAAGTCCTTCAATACAAAATGGCAAATCCAAAAGGTGGTAGGTATAACACAAAAAAGCCTCAAGAGATACTCAAAAACAAAAACAGAATTCCACAAGAGCATCCACCGGAATCGAAAAGAATACACAGAACACTAGGGCTGGGTGCTAACATACAAACACAGAGCACAGAACTGAGGGAAACTAAGGGTTTAAATACAATCAGGGTAAACGAGGCACAGGTGCAAATAATAATGGGGAACAAGGGAAAAAACATAAGGTCAAAAAGCACAATGGGGGCATCTAGTGACCAAAACCCAGAACAACCCTGGCCAAATCCTGACATTTCTTTCAGGTCATGTCTGTCACGACTTCCGCCGAAGTCGGTCCCTCTCCTTGTTCGGGCGACATTCGGCAGTCGACGTCACCAGCTTTCTAGCCACTGCCGATCCACTTTTCATTTTCCATTTGTTCTGTCTTTGTCTTATCACACCTAGCTTCACTCAACTAATTACTTGTTTATTATTAATCCCTCGTTCCATGTGTCTCTCCTCAGGCCGGTGGTGGCTGGTCCACTCCAGGAAGCTGAGGTGCGGGAGGTTCCTCTGTCCCATCTCGACATCGAGGGGGGCCTCGGCGTATGCTGTTCGAGCCATCCGAGACTCGAGGCATCGGGCAAGGGGCCTTCAGTACCTCGTGGATTGGGAGGGGTATGGTCCGGAGGAGAGATGCTGGATGCCGGTGGAGGACGTCCTGGTCCCTTCGTTGCTGCGGGATTTCCACCATCTCCATCCGGATCGCCCTGCGGCTTGTCCCCGAGGTCGGTGTCGGCACTCTGCTGGAGCCGCGCGCCAATGGGGGATACTATCACGACTTCCGCCGAAGTCGGTCCCTCTCCTTGTTCGGGCGGCGTTAGCCACCGCCGATCCACTTTTCATTTTCCATTTGTTTTGTCTTTGTCTTATCACACCTAGGTTCACTCAACTAATTACTTGTTTATTATTTAACCCTCTGTTCCCCATGTTGTGTTTGTGAGTGAATGTTTATTGTATTTGGTCCGTGTTTGTGGGCTATCATTGTTACTTTGTATATTTGGAATGTTTGAGTAAAGTACTTTAAGTACTCATATCTGTTGTCCTGCGCCTGACTCCTTACACCAGCTACACATAGGACCGCTACAATGTCTTTGTGGTTGTTTCTGTGGGCTGCTAGCAATAGTGGATGATATTTGGCTAATCTTGTGTAATAATTTGGGATATGTAGCCTTTTCGAATCAATTTGGAACGCAGTCTCCGCATAGCTGTTTAAACCTGGAGCCTGGCCTGGAGCATGGCGCATGGTTCACACAACTGGACAGCTGTCATTATCGTTCCATAATTAGTGAGGATTATGGTAGATTTATCTAGTTTTAAACGTATGGCTTTAGATAAATGTACTGAAAACCATATTAAATGAATACTCCACAATAAATTGTGTTGGCTATCAAGTGGGAGGGTTTTCAGCAGTTTAATTAAATGTATTCAATGCGTGCAATGGAGCCACACCTGCAAAGCCAGTTACACAAAGGAACAAGGTAGGTCTGAATACTAACTACTGACAATTGCTTAAATCAAAACACACATAAAAAGGCATAGATTTTAATCAACCCCTAAGTGAAGTGCAAAGAAACTAAAAGCCGTTTTACATGAATCTGTACAGACCGAATGAACTTTAAGTGTTAGCCATCCCTGTGAGTGGTTATGGTATCTCGTACTTCTAACTGCACCCAAAGAAGAAATATTCAATGACTGATGTCTCAGCATGTGTATTCCTGTCTTCCAGAAATACCCATGTTTAAATGTCATTTCACAGGCCCAGAGGACCCATACACCCAAACGCATTTGCATATAATGGCTTCGGGGCTGTTTGATGTGTGTATATGCACACGCGCATGTGATTGTATTGATATTGGTGGTGACGGGATTGTATCTTATCAGCCTAAAATTAATCAACAGAAGATTTTACTTCAAAGGGAAACCTCTAACAAGGAATAGATCATGATATCAATGCAAAACGAGTCTGATGGAATCTGATGTGGGGTGGGGGTGGGGGGATGAGTTACCCACGTGTAAATTTAACTTTATTCTGACCTTGAATTTAAGCATGAGGTAAAGCATGTGCCAGCCAGCTTTTCGTTTTGGGGTGGAGATCATAGAAATGGAGATGTGGCAGAGGTGTGTTTACAGAAACTCCTTATTCCGACCTTGACTTAATGCACTCATTATTGCATTACCTTTACATGCGAGGAAACTCTGAATAAGGTGGAGCAAACCATTGGTTCCACGTAGAAAAACACCAATCCTCTATGCCTAATTTATGAATTGATTAGCGCTATCGGTAAGACCAGAGTTGGGTAGGTTACTTACTAAATGTAATCAGTTACCAGTCCAAAATAGTAACGTAACTTTGGGATTAACCGAACTCAGATTACTTCTAATTACATGTTTTATTACTTCCCCTTAACAGACATTGGAAGACCGAAAGGAGCCATCAAAAACATTATCATAGTGGTCCACTCAGGTGGAAAAAACATAAAAGTTGTGCCTTTCTTCAAATGTAATTGACAAGACATTTAAAAGTAATCCAAGTAGTTAACTAGTTTTTCTAATGCAATCCAATTACAACTATGCTCGTAGCATAACTGATTAAAGTTACCTTTTTTTGTAATCAGATTAAATCTTTCAGCAAACTGAAAAGCATGTCAATATGACAGCTATTTCATCCCTGTAAAATAGCTCAAAGAAACTGGGTAGGATGGGTGGGAGGTAACGCAGTAAGTAGGTCTGCACGAACACAAAGAGAGGGTAGCCAATGGATCTTTTATTGAATAGATTTGTATCATTGGTCTTTGTAGACATCAGACGGTGTTACAGTTAACAGATGTGATAGATGGTGATGTAGGTGAGGGATGAAGATTTTTTCACTTGGGTGAATAGAAACAAGACATTGTTTTTACATTATGCCATTAAAAACTTGGGCAATAAAGGGCAAACACTTATACTCATGTCACCAAACTGGAAGGCTCAAAGATACACATTAGCATCTATGTACAATATTAGTGCTCTATGGGCAACAAACAAGCACAATCAAAGTAGCACCCATGCTGTAGGGAGAAATATAATATGTATTTACAGTAACCTAACAAAAGGAATAACTCCAACTTGGCCGCCACACACCACATTCGTATGATACTCACTGTCAATGACCGCATCTGTCACATGCTAGTTTGGTTGAAAGGGGCTAATAACTGCAGGTGGGGGGCATTTAAAGGGGTAGGCCCACCTCTTTCAGGTGCACGTGATTGTTCTTAATGAGCTTTGATGGAGGTGTGTGGCGACAAATGAGGGGAGGGCTCACCTCCAGGCAGCAAGGGAGTAGGAGGGGTGTTGTACAGGACCCTTTTCCACCGTGAAGTATAAATAGCTGTCGTTATTCCACAATTTTATTATATGCCTATGGCTTCATCATTTGCAGGGGTGAAATGTGGAAACACAAGCCAAGGCTATATGGAAATCGATGCGCACTGACAGTAGCGCCGAACATATCGAGTTGATTTATGCACTCTAGAATGTTTTAATTATGTGCCCAGACTATTATATATGTTTTTACCATTTCTATTATATTAAATATTAGCTGCTATCAGAAGCCACCGTCAATAATACCCACATACAGTGCCTTCAGAAAGTGTTCATACCCCTTGACTTTTAAAAAAAGGGGGAAAAAGTTGGCAAATTTATTGAGAATGAAATACAGAAATATCTCATTTACATAAGTATTCACACCCCCGAGTCCATACTTTGTAGTCTTGGGTATTTCTGTATCAGCTTTGCACATCTAGGTTTGGGGATTTTCTCCCATTCTTTTTTGCAGATTTTCTCAACCTCTGTTACGTTAGATGGGGAGCGGTGGTGAACAGCAGTCTTTAAGTCATTCCACAGATTTTCAATGGGATTCAAGTCTGGGCTTTGGCTGGGTCGCTCAAGGACTTTCACATTCTTGTTCTGAAGCCATTCCAGCGTTGCTTTGGTTGTATGCTTGGGGTCATTGTCCTGTTGTAACGTAAATCTTCGCCCCAGTCAAAGGTAATTTGCTCTCTGAAGCAAGTTTTCGTCAAGGATTTGCCTGTATTTGGCTCCATTCATTGTTTCCTCTATCCTTACCAGTCTCCTTACCACTGAAAAGCATCCCCATAGCATGATGTTGCCATCACATGCTTCACGGTAGGGATAGTGTTAGACAGGTGCTTTGTATTCAAGCGAAAGAGTACCAATTTTTGCTCTCAGGTGTGCTACCATGTGCCTTTTTCTCAGTAGTGTCTTCCGTCTGACCACTCCACCATAAAGCCCAGATTGTTGAAGTGCTTTAGAGACTGTTGTCCTTCTTGAAGGTTCTCCCATCTCAGACAAGGAACTCTGTAGTTCTGTCAGAGTGGTCATTGGGTTCGTGGTCACCTCCCTGACCAAGGTCTTCTTACCCGGTTGCTCAGTTTCGTCGGACGGCCAGATCAGGCAGAGTCTGTGTAGCTCCATATTTTTTCAATTTCCCACTGATGGAGACCACTATGCTCTTGGTTCCGTTCAACACTCTAGAAATGGCTTTATACCCTTCCCCAGATAAATTGTATGCCTGATCACAATTCTATCTTGGACTACATGGCATCAACGACATAAAAACTATGAAATAACACATATGGAATCATGTAGTAACCAGTGTTAAACAAATCAAAATATATTTTAGTTTTTAGATTCTTCAATGTAGCCAGCCTTGATGACAGCTTTGCACACTCTTTACATTCTCTCAACCAGCTTCACCTGGAATGCTTTTCCAATTGTCTTGAAGGAGTTCCCACATATGCTGAGCACTTGTTGGCTATTTTTCCTTCATTCTGCAGTCTAACTCATCCCAAACCATCTAATGCGGTGGCAGGTAGCCTAGTGGTTAGAGCGTTGGACTTGTAACCGAAAGGTTGCAAGTTCAAATCCCCAAGCTGACAAGGTAAAAATCTGTTGTTCTGCCCCTGAACAAGGCAGTTAACCCACTGTTCCTAGGCCATCACTGAAAATAAGAATTTGTTCTTAACTGACTTATAATATATATATAAAAATTGGGTTGAGTGATTGTGCAGATCAGGTCATCTGATGCAGCACTCCATCCACTCTCCTTCTTGGACAAATAGCCCTTACACAGCCTAGAAGTGTGTTGGGTCATTGTCCTGTTGAAAACAAATGATAGTCCCAATAAGCGCAAACCAGATGGGATGGCGTATTTCTGCAGAATGCTGTTGTAGCCATGCTGGTTAAGTGTGCTTTGAATTATAAATAAATCACAAACAGTGCTTGACCCAATAAAGTCTCTTCTTATTATTTGTGTCCTTTAGTAGTGGTTTCTTTGCAGCAATTTGACCATGAAGGCCTGATTCACACAGTCTTCTCCGAACAGTTGAGATGTGTCTGTTTCTTGAACTGTGTGCAGCTTTTAATTTGGGCTGCAATTTCTGAGGCTGGTAACTGTAATGAACTCTCCAGCAGAGGTAACTCTGGGTCTTCCTTTCCTGTGTCGGTCCTCATGAGAGCCAGTTTCATCATAGCGCTTGATGGTTTTTGCGACTGCACATCTAGAAACTTTCAAAGTTCTTGAAATTATCCGGATTGACTAACCTTCATGTCTTAAAGTAATGATTAACTGTTGTTTCTCTTTGCTTATTTGAGCTGTTCTTGTGATAATATGGACTTTGTCTTTTACCATATAGGGCTATCTTCTGTATACCAACTCTACCTTGTCACAACACAACTGATTGGCTCAAACACATTAAGAAATAAAGAAATTCTACAAATGAACTTTTAACAAGTCACACCTGTTAATTGAAATGCATTCCAGGTGACTACCTCATGAAGCTGGTTGAGAGAATGCCAAGAGTGTGCAAAGCTGTCATCAAGTCAAGGGTGGCTACTTTGAAGTACATATATTCCATATGTTTTATTTAATAGTTTTGATGTCTTCGCTATTATTCTACAATGTAGAAAAAAGTCAAAATAAAGAAAATCCCTGGAATGAGTTGGTGTGTCAAAACTTTTGACTGGTACTGTATGTAAATAAGATATGTGTTTCATTTTCAATAAATTAGCAAAAATGTCTAAAAACATCTTTTCACTTTGTCATTATGTGGGATAGTTTTTAAAACAATATATTTAATCATTTTTTAATTCAGGCTGTAACACAAAATGTGGAATACGTCAAGTGGTATGAATACTTTCTGAAGGCACTGTACATAATAACTGTCACTTTAGTGCAGGGACTGTTCATTTCCTTAAATATGTAGTCTACATTTAGCATTATTCCATTACATCGTCTAGGCCTCCCTTTCTTTCCTCTGTCACATCCATGTGGATGTTTCGGAGGGTCGCTATTAATAGTGGACATACAGTATTAGCGTATTACAAGTTGTGCAATAATTTGGGACACGTAGCCTTTTTAAAATCATTATGGGAAGCAGACCATACATAGCAGTTTAAACCTGGAGCCTGGCGCACCGTTCATGGCGACTGGACTGTTGTCATCACAGTCAGTGGATTTATTGGACTACTGTTCAACTTCTATTGTACACCTTTCTCACCTTCCAATATCTAATGGGTTGATCTATTGAATATGGCAACTTTCAGGATAAATCAAACCACTGTAATTTTGATTCACCAATATATTTTGTGTATGAAGGCTCTCCAACCCTGTTTATGTATGATTTATAAATACTTTCCTAAGCCTAAATAATCTATAAAATCTGAGTATTTTAAAATCTACCAATTGGTGATGAATATGTGTGTATTTCCATGGTTTGCTTCGATTGATCCCTATTCTGAACCCATTCACTTGATACATGTTGTAGTGAGTTTGTCGAGAAAATTTTAATTTAAAGTACATCGTATTCAAAGGGATGGCTTTAGATAAATGTACTGAAAACCCTATTGAATGAAATCTGTTGGCTAGCAAATGGGAAGGTTTTCAGTGGTTGAATTACATTTATTCAGTGTGCGCAAGGGAACCACACCTACAACATGGGTGGGTAACGTTGGTTATCATTTTGCAAGCAGAACAGCATGGTTAACAGTTAATAGAAGCTTCATTTCCAAAAATTCCAAGCAGTCAAAACGATTCGTTTTTGAGACAGGGGTGTGTCAACAAAGCTATGTTGTATTCATTAAGTATCTCATTGCTAATTTGTAAAGATGCATTACAAGCTCAATTATTGCAATAACCATGGCCATTTGCACAACAATGAATCTATAATCGTCACAGCCCTAAATAGAATCACTCCACCCAGGCTCCAATCACCCTGCTGAGTCCAACATTCCTGTTAATATCATCCAGGAGGATTCCATTGGTTCCATGTGGGATAATCTTAGGAGTGCCCTTAGAGCAGTGGCCTTTCCTCCCATCAGAGGACTCAGGGTTCTCGTTAAATACTCTGTTAGGGGGCGGGAAGTTGAAGCGTGTATTAACCACCCCTGTTGTTGTTTTTTGTGAACAGGCCCTGCAGGCCACTGCAGCCTGGAACCCCCTGCGGAAGTTCTCATTGAAGAAGCCATAGATGATGGGGTTAATCCCGCTGTTAAGGAAGGCCAGCCAGTGGGCCACAGGGAACAGGTAGCTGCTGAGGAAGTCAATCTGCTGCGTGTCCAGATCCCTGTAGTCAGTTAGCAGCATCAGCGTCCACAGAGGCAGCCATGACACCATGAAGAGCACTGCCACCATGATCAGCATGTTGATCACTTTAACCCTGCGTTGTGAATGGGCCCTCCGCACCTCTGCCAGCCTCACCTGCCTCAGGTTGACGGAGAGCTTGGCAACGATGCAGCCATACATGATGCTGATAACACCCAGGGGGGCCAGGTACACGTGCACGAAGATGACCATGGTGTAGACACGACGCATCTCAGGCCGGGGCCATTTCTCAAAGCAGACGAAGACAGGGTATGTCTGGTTGTCCTGGACCAGGTAGGTGTCTTCCAGGTGAATGATGGTCAGGGTAGCAGCCGAGGGGCAGATTATAGCAAACGCCAGCACCCAGATGAAGAGGATGGTGACGAGAGCAGTCACAGGCCTCATTCGGTGTCTAAAGGGGTACACAATACCTGTGAACCTGAGAGAAGGGGGAGGTAGGGAGGAAAAAAACAGACAGAGGGAGAGAGAGCAAGAGAGAGAGAGAGGAAGGGGGTAGGGAGGAAGAGAGACTGAATGCCACAGAGAGAAATGTTTGGCTTGACAATTACAGCAATGGAGTTGACAAGAGCACAAACAGATCTGTGACAGGATAGTGCGGTGGTGTGGTGGTGAATTACCTGTCAACAGCTATGGCCACCAGAGTGAAGACTGATGCTGACACTGACATCCCCTGGACCAGGTTGCTCATGGTGCATGTAATCTGGCCAAACGGCCATCCTGGAAAGAAAGACTGCATTACACACAGGCAGTAGCCCGGTTGCTACACCAAATATTTTAATCTTAACGAATCTTAATGTGTTTCGAATGAGAATGGATTTTAATACTGTAGATGTGTAGATATACATTGCGTTAAGGGAGCAAATGGCCCTGAAAGGGATGGAAAATGCATACATTTAATAGATAGTTGAAGTTGGAAGTTTACATACACCTAAGCCAAATGCATTTAAATTCCTGACATTTAATCCTAGTAAAAATTCCCTGTCTAAGGTCAGTTAGGATCACCCCTTTATTTTAAGAATGTGAAATGTCAGAATAATAGTAGAGAGAATGATTTATTTGAACTTTTTTTTCTTTCATCACATTCCCAGTGGGTCATGGTTGGGATGGTGTTCTTCGGCTTGCAAGCCTCCCCCTTTTCCTCCAAACATAACAATGGTCATTATGGCCAAAAAGTTCTATTTTTGTTTCATCAGACGAGAGGACATTTTTCCAAAAAGGTACAATCTTTGTCCCCATGTTCAGTTGCAAAACGCCTTTTCTTATGCCGGATTTGGAGCAGTGGCTTCTTCTTTGCTGAGCGGCCTTTCAGGTTATGCCGATATAGGACTCATTTTACTGTGGATATAGATAATTTTGTACCTGTTTTCACCAGCATCTTCACAAGGTCCTTTGCTGTTGTTCTGAGATTGAGTTTTTCAGCGCAACTCTACAGTCTTTTTCTGAGGTCTTGGATGAGTTCTTTTGATTTTCCCATGATGTCAAGCAAAGAGGCTCTGAGTTTGACGGTAGGCCTTGAAACACCTCCAATTGACTCAAATGATGTCAATTAGCCCATCAGAAGCTTCTAAAGCCATTAATTTTCCAAGCTGTTTCAAGTCACAGTCAACTTAGTGTATGTAAACTTCTGACCCACTGGAATTGTGATACAGTGAATTATAAGTGAAATAATCTGTCTGTAAACAATTGTTGGAAATATTACTTGTGTCATGCACAAAGTTGAGGTCCTAACCGACTTGCCACAACTATAGTTTGTTAACAAGAAATTTGTGGAGTGGTTGAAAAACGAGTTTTAACGACTCCAACCTAAGTGTATGTAAACTTCCAACTTCAACTGTACCCACCGGGCACAAGCTAGTTGAATCAACATTGTTTGAATGTCATTTTTAAATGTATTATGACATGGAATCTACATGGAAAGTACATTGGACAAACCGTGTATAAAATATGTATAATTGGTACCTTTGAAACAACATCCGATCTTCAATGTTACATCCCCTACCTATTACTGGAGAGTTGATCTACAACTATTCATTTGTTATCCCATCCAGGGTTTTAACCATGCCCAACCCTGCTTAGCTTTTATTTTGTCACTGACTAGTACCAATATATCACTAAATATATTCACTGTTGCTATCAAAGTCATTTCAAAGGGTAGGTTTGACAGAGCAAATGAAATGTAACCATATATATTTATAAGTCTTATATCATCAATTGTAGTATTTTGGCCTATATAACATTTGCAAAGTTATAAACAGCTATTGTCTCAATTCAACCCAGGGTTCAACTAAAAATATGCAAAACATAGTTCATAAATTGGTGTGATTGGTCGAAAGACCAATTAGTGGAAAATATCAGAATTGGGCTGCCTGTGTAAACGCAGCCTTATGGTTTCAAGCTTTGGTTGATTTAAAATGTAATCTTCAAATTCATCATTAATATTTGATTTTAATTTATTTATTACAATCTCTATTACCCAATGCCAATGGCAACAGCTAGTCTTACTGGGGTCCGACACATAACGAAAGACATTACAGACAAAAGACTTTACAATTGACATACATTTAAAAACATTAACATGTAGTGTGTGTGTGTGCATCTATCAGTTACACATACATGTCAGTACATACACACAACTCTTGGAATATGTTGGATTCACGTCTCCTTTTCAACCTAAAAAAAGTCAAAGTCAAAGTCTATTTAAAGTCTATTTAAAGTGCTTTTAAAGTTTGCATAGATTAAATTCATTCCTATTCCTTAACTTTGATTTTGGTTGATATGGAGACGTGAACCCAACATTTAATATTATTAATAATATATAAATTATTAATATATTTGTAGACAAACTGGATTTTGTATTGTGTTTGGTTGTCAACGCAAACAAATATCAATATTTGAATGAGATCTTCTGCTTGGATAGATCCATTGGTGTCACTGATTTAGTCTGTTTTTTCTATAAATGAATGCTAAACTATATGTTGGATTCACCTCTATCTCAACTAAATTAAATTTGAAATGAACTTGAAATAAAGTCTGATTTGACTTAGTACTATTCTTTAACATTGATTATTGGTTGAGATTGAGACGTGAATCCAACATATCAATTATTAACTTGGAGACAAACTTCAATTAAAACCAAAATTAGTCAGTGGCACAAAATATACTTTTCCTTCAAATGTTGATATTTGGTTGCATAGACAATCACACACATTACACTTTTGCAATGTAGAAAATACTCTATTAACTTGTTACAAGTTTTTATTTTTTTACCTTTATTTAACTAGGCAAGTCAGTTAAGAACAAATTCTTATTTTCAATGATGGCTTAGGAACAATGGGTTAACTGCCTGTTCAGGGGCAGAATGACAGATTTGTACCTTGTCAGCTCGGGGATTTGAACTTGCAACCTTCTGGGTTACTAGTCCAATGCTCTAACCACTAGGCTACCCTGCCGCCCCAACTTAACAAAAACCAGAGCTGTTGCAAGGACAGACTCTGGGAGACGAGAAGCAAGTACAGAGAGTGAACATTTAATGAATAACGGACATGAAACGAAATGCGGACATCGTCTGGACAAGGGACAAATATTGACCATAATGCTGGCACGGGGATGAAACTGAGGAATAGACTGATATAGGGGATGCAATCAAAAATGTGATGGAGTACAGGTGAGTCCAATGAAGTGCTGATGCATGTAACAATGGTGACAGGTGTGCGTAATGATGGGCAGCCTGGTGCCCTTGAGCGCCAGAGAGGGTGGGTGGGAGCAGGCGTGACAGTACCCCCCCCCCCCCACTATTGGTCCCACCTGGGGTGTGGGAGCCCGACAAGCCGGCCGAGGCGTGGGAGCAGGACGAGCCGCTGAGGCGTGGGATCCTGACGAACCGGCTGAGGCATGACGTGGGATGGGAGCCTGCCGAGCCAACCGAGTTAAGAAAACCTCTCGAGTCAGCTAAGCCATGGAAGCTTGACGAGCCAGCTGAGGCATCCCCGATTCCTTCAGCAGCAGCAACAGGACCCGATGCCACCAAACAAACAAAAAACTAAAAAACTCCCTGATGTTTTCATATTGGTGCCATCATTCTGTAAGAACAGACACTGGGAGACGAGAAGCAAGTAGGGAGTGAACATTAAATAAATAACAGACATGAACCAAACACGGACAGCATCTGGACAGGGGGAACAAAACAACATTAATGCTGACACAGGGATGAAACTGAGAAATCTAAATGTGTGGAGTACAGGTGAGTCTAATGAAACGTGGATGCGCGTAATGATGGTGACAGGTGTGCGTAATGATGGGCAGCCTGGAACCTCGAAGGACCAGAGAGGGGGAGTGGGAGCAGGCGTGACACCTGGTGCCAGAACTAATCAGTTGGACGGCATTCGATTTCCAAAGGCTAGACGTTTTTTTCACAGGGCCAGCCTTTCACTGCTATGTGTGGCAGACAAAAACACATTTAATAAATGGGTACAGTTGTGACCCGTCATTCACGGCAGGTGGGGCAGAGCATGTTATTTTGGCATTCATTTGTGTCACATATCAGTTTGCGAACAATGTAAAAATGAATTTATTGAGAGAATAAAGCCAAATGCAAACATGATCTCTTTCTTGCTTTCTTGAATATGGCAGCTCCAAAATAGAGTTGTTTCAGCCTAGCTCAGTGCTTTCTTTGGTGGAGGGGCAACCAGTGGAAAATGCAGAGCTTAGGCATTGGTAATCTTCTCTAGTGTCATCGGAGAATCTACCGGGAGAGCTAGGCAGTTCAAGCCCCCTTGGGTGCAGCCATAGATTTATATTAGAAGTGACCATCCTAGAAGGCTCAAGGTCATTGACTATAGATAAAATGACATCAAATCACGTTATATCTACAAAGCTTTGATTGGACTGATCATATCAACAACATACTTTCAAAATCTTAGCTAGCAAGCTAGACATGTTAAGCCCTCGACATGTTGCTGAATTTATCTGAACTAATGTCTATCTGAATTTCTGTCTGTGTCCATTTTGAAAGTGCTGAACGAATAGGCTTTTTATCAAATTACACAAATCCACAAGGAGTAAGTAGAAACCACTATGTTTTTTTAAATGCAGTAAATGAGGCTGAATTTGTTTTAACTAGGCAAGTCCGTCAAGAACAAATTCATATTTTCAATGGCAGCTTATGAACAGTGGGTTAACAGCCTTGATCAGGGGTAGAACAACAGATTTGTACCTTGTCAGCTCGGGGAAATCGATCTTGCAACCTTTCAGTTACTAGTCCAACGCTCTAACCACTAGGATACCAATCGCCCCGAATGAACTGTTTAGCTGCCAGACAAGACTCCGCTGTGTAGGTGTAGCGATGGTGCTGAAAGGAAAGTTCTGCTGTTGGGACAGCTTTATTTAGGCCTTAACAGTATGGGCACAGTTTGTCACTGTTATAGTGCAAATAATGTATTGTTTAGTGTTGTGCTGTGTTGTGGAGTGGCTTTGCTGTCATGCATCTAAAAACAAAATGGGGAGTGCCCCACCAAGATTTACATGCTAAAATCGCCACTGAATGGGTGTAGGTAGTAAAGACCATAGGCAACTCATGAGTTTCAAGTTTGGAGAAGCTTACAATTTATTCTTCCATTTCTACTGATCTGTGTGCCAGTTATGAATATGTATAAATGCAAATTTTCTAAGAACAGTTTCATTTGAATAATAATGTTTCTGTTTCTCAAAATCATTGTTTGTTTACTTTTAGATTTTTACCATTTTATTTCAGATGTTTATTATTAACCACGTGACAATATATATATATATTTTTTTTTTATGTAACTAGGCAAGTCAGTTAAGAAAAAAAATATTATTATTTCAATGACGGACTAGGAACAGTGGGTGAACTTCCTTGTTCAGGGGCAGAACAACATATTTTTACCTTGTCAGCTCGGGGATTCAATCCACCAACCTTTCGGTTACTGGCCCAACGCTCTAACCACTAGGCTACCTGCCACCCCAAAAGGAAGCGCCTAACGTGTCACGTGGTTAATAATAAACATCTGAAGTAAAATGGTAAAAATCGCAAAGTTAAAATACAACGTATAACTCAAAAGTGAAACCAGGCTACCTAAGTATGGTTCTGAAACAGGGACAACGATTGACAGCTGCCTCTGATTGAGAACCAACCACGTGACAGTACCCCCCCCCCAAAGGTGCGGACTCCGGCCTCAAAACCTGAACCTATAGGGGAGGGTTTGGGTGGGTGTCTGTCCGCGGTGGCGGATCTGGCGAATGACGGGACCCCAACTCCACCATAGTCTTTCTATGCCTCTTTATCTGCCTCTGTGGCCTCTTTGGGGCGGTGACCCTCGCCACCGACCTTGGACTGGGGACCCTAGCCACGGGTCCCGAATGGACAGGAGATTCCGGCAGCACCGGACAAACAGGAGATTCCGGCAGCACCGGACAGGCGGGAGACTCCCGCAGCTCCGGAGTGAAGGGCGATTCCGGCAGCGCCGGCGTGGCAGACGGATCCGGCAGCTCCTGGCTGACGGGCGGCTCTGGCAGCTCCTGGCTGACGGGAGACTTTGGCAGCTCAGGACAGACAGGAGACTCTGGAAGCTCAGGACAGACGGGAGACTCTGGCAGCTCAGGACAGACGGGAGATTCCGGCAGCACCGGACAGGCGGGAGACTCCGGCAGCTCCGAAGTGAAAGGCGATTCCGGCAGCGCCGGCGTGACGGATGGCTCCGGCAGCTCAGGACAGACGGGAGACTCCGGCAGCTCAGGACAGACGGGAGACTCTGGCAGCTCAGGACAGACAGGAGACTCTGGCAGCTCAGGACAGACGGGAGACTCTGACAGCGCTGGGCAGGAGGAAGACTCTGGCAGCACTGGAGAGGCGGGAGCACCTGTAGGGAGGAGACGGAGAGACAGCCTGGTCCGGGGGGCTGCCACCGGAGGGCTGGTGCGTGGAGGTGGCACCGGATAGACCGGACCGTGAAGGCGCACTGGAGGTCTCGAGCACCGAGCCTGCCCAACCCTACCTGGCTGAATGCTCCCCGTTGACAAGCCAGTGCGGCGAGGTGGAATAGCCTGCACTGGGCTGTGCTGGCGAACTGGGGACACCATGCGTAGCGCTGGTGCAATGTACCCCGGCCAGAGGAGACGCACTGGAGACCAGATGTGCTGAGCCGGCTTCATGGCACCTGGCTCGATGCCCACTCCAGCCCGGCCGATACGAGGCGCTGCTATGTACCGCACAGGGCTATGCCTGCACACCGGGGACACAGTGCGCCTCATGGCATAACACGGTACCTGCCTGGTCCCTCTCTCTCCACGGTAAGCACGGGGAGTTGGCTCAGGTCTCCTAACTGGCTTAGACACACTCCCCGTGTGCCCCTCCCAATACATTTTTGGGGCTGCCTCTCGGGCTTCCAGCCGCGCTGCCGTGCTGCCTCCTCATACCACCGTCTCTCGGCTTTCGCTGCCTCCAGCTCTGCCTTGGGGCTGTGATATTCTCCCGGCTGTGCCCAGGGTCCCTTGCCATCCAAGATCTCCTCCCATGTAGAGGAGTCTGGAAATCTCTGCTGCTGCTGCTGCCCGTTACCACGCTGCTTGGTCCTTTGGTGGTGGGTGATTCTGTTGCGGCTATCCTCTTCCTCTTCTGAGGAGGAGTAGGAGAGATCGGACCAATGCGCAGCGTGGTAAGTGTCCATCTTTTAATAACGTAAATGAACACTGAAAAAAAAGTGAACAAAACTGAAACAGTTCAGTCTGGTGCAGAAACAAACACTCAACAGAAAACAGTCACCCACAACTCAAAAATGAAACCAGGCTACCTAAGTATGGTTCTCAATCAGGGACAACGATTGACAGCTGCCTCTGATTGAGGACCATACCTGGCCAAACAAAGAAATCCCAAATCATAGAAAAAAGAACATAGACAACCCACCCAACTCACGCCCTGACCATACTAAAACAAAGACATAACAAAAGAACTTAGGTCAGAACGTGACACACATTCATCTCTCTTCTCCGCCTGTCTGCCTCCCTTTTTATCTGTTTTGATCTGAGCTATTGCTAGTGAAGTTCAACATTGTATCAAATTATCACAGGTCCGTCCGGAAGCTGTCTCTAAGAAACTTGCAACATTGAATCAACTAGCCTATTCTGGACCCTCAAAGTTTCCTGCACCAGTGAGCTTGGGACAAAAAGCAGTTTTTTTATGACGTTTCCACTGGATATATGGGATTATCAGATCATGATATCTTGCTCTTTCACACTGAGGACGGGAGTGTTGATAGATTTTTCAAATACTGAGGAACTACATGTATCATTCGCAATGGCTGATAGAAAAACAGACTTTGTTGCCTTGTGTGAGGCGAAGAAAACATGAGTGGTGAGTTAAGACAATCAGAAATAAGACATTGCCAAATGGGCACCTTCTTACATATGCATGCAAGGAAACAATCCACAGCATTTAAAAATAACAATAAGATAATGATCCTCTGTGGGTAAGTCATGCTCCATGGTGAAGTATTTTGAATGATTTTATTTAGACAGGAGTAATTATATAATTTTGTTGAAATGTCAATTTACTTTTGGGAATTCCAGCATCCAATTAGTGCACTGTACACCCGCACCTCTCCCTCAACGTCAACAAAATGAAGGAGCTGATTGTTGAATTCAGGAAACAGCAGAGGGAGCAAGCCCCTATCCACATCGACGGGACCACAGTGGAGAAGGTAAAAAGCTTCAAGTTCCTCGGCGTAGACATCACTGACAATCTGAAATAGTCCACCCACACAGACAGTGTGGTGAAGATGTGCAACATCACTTCTTCAGGAGGTTGAAGAAATTCAGCTTTTCCCCTAAGACCCTCACAAACCTTTACAGATGCACAATTGAGAGCCCCCTGTCGGGCTGTATCACCACCTCGTACGCTAATTGCACCGCCCACAACCGCAGGGCTATCTAGAGGAGTGTGCGGTCTGTCCAACGCATTACCGGGGGAACAGGAAATCTACAGCACCCGATGTCACAGGAAGGCCAAAAAGATCATCAAGGACATCAACCACCCTGAGCCACTGCCTGTTCACCCGCTACCATCCAGAAGGTGAGGTCAGTACAGGTGCATCAAAGCTGGGACCGAGAGACTGAAAAACAGCTTCTATCTCAAGGCCGTCAGACATCACTAGTAGGCTACCATCTGGTTACTCATACATAGACATGAAATCACTTTAATAGTGGAACACTAGTAACTTTAGTTATGTGTACATACTGCTTTACTCATTTCATATGTTACTGTATTCTATTCTACTGTATTTTAGTCAATGCCACCCCGACATTGCTTGTCCTAATATTTAAATGTTTTTTAATTCCATTCTTTTACCTTTAGATTTTTGTGTATTGTTGTACATTTTTAGATACTACTGCACTTTTGAAGCTAGGAACATAAGCATTTCGCTTCAACTGCAATAACATCTGCTAAATATGTTTATGTGACCAATACAATTTGATTTTGATTTTAACTTTCCTTTCCAATTCACAAGAGGCTGAAACCAGAGATCTGTCATGATGAGATGCTCAAGTCACCACCTTAACAATGGGAGTCTTTGTCTCAAAGGCTGGGAGGCAGACGACAAGTTTAGGTCTGCATATTCCCATAGAAACGCACTGGGTTTATACTGGACAGATTTTGGCGAGTGCTCTCTCGCTTTGCCGCTTCCTCTCTGCTGACACTCTATCGTCGGACAAAGCATCCGCGTGATCTAAACAGCGCACCTCTATATGTAGCCCATGCAACTGATGCTGTCTGGACAGAAATAGTATGACATGCCATACTCTTTTGGTCCAGACAGCATCAGATACATGGTCTACACATACTGAGACAGAGGGTCGCTGTTTCGCTCACTCGGTATCTTTAACTGAGATTGATGCATCTTTCTGTCGGCGCGAATCTCGGTCAAATAAATGATCAATATTTCAATATTTTATTTGGAAGGGCAAGCAGATAAATTTGGGCGGGGCAAGCCCCCAAAGGTCCTCCCACAACTCCGTCCCTGCCCAAAACCATCGTTATTAACTATTCACTTGAAAACACTCATAATTTAAGTGTGCGTCAGACCACTCAAAGAACAACGAAGTGCGTCATTAGATGTTTTTTTTGCCCATAGCATCATGTTATACACAGAACATAAACATAAAATCACATAGTTTGTCCGCCTCTCTGTGACCGCCGATAATTCAGAAAACAAAGTTGACTACAAATACAAAGTTGCCAATGTCTTTGCAATTGCGACGTATAAAACGTAATATAAAAATATAAAACAGAGATGACTGTATTAAAAAATAAATACAGTAGGCTATAGGCTAGGCCAATTTCAATTATATTGAAATACATTTAATACATTCAATTGAGATATATTTAGCTACTTGTAGGCTACTGTCTGTAATTTGTCTCAATATATTTCATGATGTGTAGCCTAAGGTGCCCAATGATGTGCCAAATATTTTAGTGCATTATTATAGGGTAAGAGTTAGAATTAGCCACCTCAATATTTGCAGTCATAGGTAACAAAATCTTTCTAGGAGCTGATCCGTCATCACTATTGTGGAATAATTTGAACGTTAATGTAAGATTTGAATGGAGAATGCTGATCCGAGAGCAGTGTTGCCTTTCTTTTGATCCAATAGGTATCAACACATGCTTCAACAATGCACTCAGTGACATTTTCTCTGGGTGCTGTTTTGGGAAACACCTGTTACATCTTCGGCCATTGTAGGAAACATGCTTTGTTAAAACACTTATTGTCTTCACCTTTTTGCCCTTTGTGCTGTTTGTGCCCAACAATGTTTGTATCATGTTTGTGCTGCTGGCATTTTGTGTGGCTACCGGGCTGTGTCATGTGTTGCTGTCATGCTATGTTGTTGTCTTAGGTCTCTCTTTATGTACTGTTGTGGTGTCATGATGTATGTTTTGTCCTACATTTGTATTTTTAATCACAGCCCAGTTCCTGTAGGAGGCCTTTTGCCACTTGATAGGCAATCATTGTAAATAAGAACTTGTTCACAACTGACTTGCCTAGTTAACGAAAGGTTAAATAAAAAATAAATAAAAGTAAGCCTAAATTCCAACTCTATGGGAAACCAGGCCCAGGTTATTTGTTTGTGCTTTTAGATGAAGTAGTTGTATAAATACAACATTTCTGACATTGTATTCCAGTTTGAACTTTATTGTGCTTGTAAATTGTTGAAAGTGCAGTGATAACACATTTAGATGACAACTAACTAAAATCTGACATTGTTTTAACTTTCTCCTTTGGAATTTTGTTGTGCTTTTTATAGATGGATGAAAGCGTAGTGAATTAAACAAACATTTGGATTTCAAGAAACGTATGGCCGTCTTTTTGAGTAGGTAAATAAAGGTTGAAATCTCATTGAACAACTTAACCAAATATTACCCCAAATTCCCCCATACCCAGTGGTTATGCAATAATTAATTATCAATAGCAAGTTGATTGAAAATCAGCCTTTTCACTCCAGACCTTCTCACACTTGGTTGACTCAACTGGAGACAGCGTCTAGCTGTAAAAGCCAGACTGAAACCTTTGATCCCTTCACAGAAAGTTAACACTCTCGCCTCCAGAACCATATGATTCCCCTTACGGAGGGGATCCCGCATCGATTTCTGCATGTGCCCTACGCATTTCTGCTCCCTCCACTTTCTCACCTGATATTAGGCTGTCAATCAAAGTCGTTGGAACGCAGAACACTCCAATGAGCAGGTCACTGATGGCCAAGTTGAGGATGAAGAGGTTGGTGACGGAGCGCATGTTGCGGTTCCGGAGGACCACCAGGGAGACCAACACGTTCCCCCCGACGCAGAGCAGGAAAACCACCATATAGCACAGGATATAGATTACAGACATGCCAGTGGAGTGCAGGTAGTAAGGCATGTAGGTGCGGTTGGCTCTGTCCATAGTGGCACTGTCCATGGTGCTGTTCACAGCAGTTTCATTCAGTGACGCAATCTCCATTTTCACAAGTCACCTTCCAAATGGAATCACATCAGAAAAACGTGTTATAGCCTACATATTGGCAGAGAAACCTAGCAGATACAAATATATATTTTAAAAGAAACGCAAGGAATATTAAAGAAAAACGATAAAGCCATAGCACAAACATTCTCTGAAAAAAAGCTTTAGTCATCATACAAATAATCAAGGAAAGGTTGCCATTTGGACGAATCCACTCCATCGTGATTTATTGTTCTTATTTTTTACCATCAAATGACACATATGTTCTTACTGAAACAGGTACATGAAATTGACGAAGAAAGAAAATACAGTGAAAGCTCAGTGAGAACAAATGGTGAGTTAAATTCATAAGATTGAGAAGGCAAAGTTGCCATTTCATAGAAATCTGCAGGATGCCTATTGAGATTTTCAAAGAGAGACTTACCTTTGGAAGAGCTACACTATAGTTCCCTTGTCTGGTCTTGTCTGTGCCGGTGCGCTCTACTGCGTCTCGTAATGCTTCTAGTCCACTTCTGGAAACGCATCAGCGTCACTCATACTCTATAACGATTAGGGATACTGTACCACATGGATAGTGCGACCAATGCATGTAGCCTATATTTGATTTATAGTAAGCCTACAGAATAATTTAAACAAAATTTAATGGTCTGTCTTTAGTTCCTTATATTTGTAGGACTATTTTTCCCACCACTATAAGACCTGTTCATTGATTGATGACAAATAAGTAAGTAAATTGGGCACTTCCGGATCTGTCTCTAAACATGTCAATTATGTTCCAAGTGTAAGTTACTGTATGATGATATAACCTACTGACAAGTTACAAGGAGAGTCCCAAGAGACATTGAAATCAAAGTAACCTAGTAGTTAAAATATGTAACTGTACAGTAGAGTGGATATCTAAGAGGTATATATTCACACATTCACAACACAAATACAACAGCTGGTTTTACAAAAAGATGAATGCTTTAAATGAGTGGATCTCTGTTACGGTAAATAGACTACAGTACACTAAGAATATGAAAAGTACCTCTCTTTATTAAATCTGTTCTTTGGGGCTCCGGTAGACTGCTCGAGCTCATGGCTCAGTCATCCCCAAGGCTATATAGCTGTGGTAAATATAACCCTGATGACATTGTATTTTTCACAACAACTTGCAAATTTTCACTTCTCATTGTCTGCTAGCCTACTTGCACTTACAGTATTCCTTATGTATATTTAAAACAAAAAAATATGCTTTAAGTGAAAGTAGGTATTGTTCTGAAGCCGAAAAAGAAAGGAAATTCACATGAGCACCACAATGCCTACTTCACCCATGCTCTACCAAGGTTTTCCAGCACACAGCTTTGACCTACTACAGTAGCTATGTTGGTCTATTGTACTTCAAACAATGTGCAGGTTACTTAGGATTCAAACCTTCTCAAATAGCCTAATTCATATTCTTAGAGCAGGTTCTCCCACAATAATGTGATTTGCATCGCCTACAAGTTAAAGTATTGGATTCTTCACACACCACACTAATCCCATTCCACTACCTTTTCAAGCTTTCTTAAATTATATGAAAACAAGCTTTGCTTTTATACTTACTAGACCATCATGCTTGATTCAGCGAGCTGTTTTGTAGTAATGTGGTGCCTGCCTGTATTTTCTTAAACCTTTTATTTATCAATATAGTACATGTCATAAAGAAAAATATACTGTATATTTCCTAAAATCTTTGTTTGGTCAGTAGATGCCCAACATAACACCAGGTGGTGGTGTGTTGTACACAGTTACTCATACAGTTGAAGTCCGAAGTTTACATACACTTAGGTTGGAGTCATTAAAACTCATTTTTTAACCACTCCACAAATATCTTGTTAACAAACTATAGTTTTGGCAAGTCGGTTATGGCTTTAGATGTCATGGCTTAAGAAGCTGCTGATAGGCTAATTGGCATAATTTGAGTCAATCGGAGGTGTACCTGTGGATGTATTTCAAGGCCTACCTTCAAACTTAGTACCTCTTTGCTTGACATCATGGGGAAATCCAAAGATATCAGCCAAGAACTCTTTTTTGTTTGTTTTTGACCTCCACAAGTCTGGTTCATCCTTGGGAGTTATTTCCAAACGCCTGAAGGTACCACGTTCATCTGTACAAACAATAGTACACAAGTATACTTGTACTGCTCAGGAATGAGACGCGTTCTGTCTCCTAGAGATGAACGTACTTTGGTGCGAAAAGTGCCAATCAATCTCAGAACAACTGCAAAGGACCGTGTGAAGATGCTGGAGGAAACTGGTACAAAAGTATCTATATCCCCAGTAAAACGAGTCCTATATCGCCATGACCTGAAAGGCCGCTCAGCAAGGAAGAAGCCACTGCTCCAAATCCGGCATAAAATAAGACAGACTACAGTTCGCAACTGCACATGGGAACAAAAATTGTACTTTTAGGAGAAATGTCCTATGGTCTGATGAAACAAATATCGAACTGTCTGGCCATAATGACCATCATTATGTTTGGAGGAAAAAGGGGGAGGCTTGCAAGCCGAAGAACAACATCCCAACCATAAAGCACGGGGGTGGCGCATGTTGTAGGGGGCTTGGCTGCAGGAGGGACTGGTGCACTTCACAAAATAGAACATCTAGCAACATAGCAACATAGCAACATCTCAAGTCATCAGTCAAGAAGTTGAAGCTTGGTCACAAATGGGTCTTCCAAATGGACAACGACCCCAAGCATACTTCCAAAGTTGTGTAAAAATGGCGTAAGGACAACAAAGTAAAGGTATTGGAGTGGTCATCACAAAGCCCTGACCTCAATCCCATAGAAAATTGCAGGCAGAACTGAAGGAGCTTGTGCGAGCAAGGAGACCTACAAACATCAGTTACACCAACTCTGTCTGGAGGAATGGGCCAAAATTCACCCAACTTATTGTGGGAAGCTTGTGGAAGTCTACCCGAAACGTTTGACCCAAGTTAAACAATTTAAAGGCAATGCTACCAAATACTGTTTGAGTGTGTGTAAACTTCTGACCCACTGGGAATGTGATGAAATAAATAAAAGCTGAAATAAATCATTCTCTCTAATATTATTCTGACATTTCACATTCTTAAAATAAAGTGGTGATCCTAACTGACCTAAGACAGGGGATTTTTACTAAGATTATGGCAGGAATTGTGAAAGCTGAGTTTTAATGTATTTGGCTAAGGTGTATGAAAACTTCTGACTTCAACTGTACATACATTATAGTGCTGAGCGATTTGTGCTTTTTGAGGTCGGTTTTTGATTTCGGTTTCGAATATTTTATTTAACATTAAATGCACTTTGCATTATGTGGGTTGAATGCTGTAACAACACAGAATACAACCATTAATAAAAGTGCCCATTACTGATTATTACTTATTAACCATAATTTATTCACTTTAGTTAACTTTAATAAAATATTTATTTTATTTGATTACTTTATTATTTCATTCCAGGTTATCATTTCATCTTTTTAGAGCTGGGCTGTCTGACAAAATCACGATTTTGTAGTTCTTCAATGTAAATAAGGCACGCATTATGACTGTTGAATACCAACAATCAATCACTTTGATAATGTATTTTCAGACTCTCTTTCAGACTCTCTGTTCTCTCTTCTCTCAATCCCAATGTTTTACTCAGCACAGATTTAACCATTTTAAGCGTCCGCACAATGGATTATGGTCATTGTAGTTAATTACTATGTTTTCTGCGCTAAATTATGTAGCATATTGGCTTGTTCAGGCTTGATCTGATTTATCTCTACAGAAACGGCACTTCAAGCTCACAGGAAAAACAACTACTTCAGGCAATTAGTCGTTTAAAAACCGAAAAATAACCACAATTTTGGTTAATCGCTCAGCACTAATACATTATTGACTGTCACATTAGGTGGCTTGGAGAGCAAAGCATGAGTGGCACAAACTGCATGTTGCTCTGCATTAGCAGAGACTTTGGATACACCGAGGGGACGACATTGGTGCGGCAGATGCGTGGATTTAGAGGGGTCATCCGAATGTTTGCCGGGACGACAATGGTCTTTTCTGATATTGCGCAGTGGAGGACCTGGATGTTCCAGTGGGACCAGAAGATAAACAAGTGCATAGAGAGGTCCCGGTGCTCTCTCAATCAGCTAGGGTGCGCATTTCAGGGAACACAATCCACCACCCTGCCATTATACATTGTGTCCCTGGGATGTACTGTAGAGGTAGAGTGCATCTGACAGATGAGGGCAATGACGTATTCCTTAAAAGTTGAGCTCTCTAGTCTCCACTGTTCTCTGCTCCGTAGAGCCACCTAATAATTGAAAATAAGCACACCGTGCGTGCATGCACAGGCCAGTGTGTGTGTCGGGACTGGGAGACAGGTATCAAAACTATACACGAAATAGAATGGTCAGAAACCCAGGACCTTCAGATCCTATGGCCGTGACGTTGACAGTTACGCTACGAACTCTGTCAAGAACGTACACTCTACACAATCTGAAGATTTTGTTGTTGTTCGTTCACTCATTACTGATTGAACCTTCATTTATCTTGCTTGTTTAAAAAACATAGTCTAAAACACGATGTGTTGAAAACAGTGACATATCTTCTATTGACTCCGCAAAGGTCGCGCAAACATGCGATGATGTTGGTATTATTTAAAAAGACGATATGTAACTTTTTGGTTGACCCCACCAAATTCACATGGAAATTTACAGATCTGGGGAAATGGAGATTTACAGATCTGGGGAAATGGGGATTTACAGATCTGGGGAAATGGAGATTTACAGATCTGGGGAAATGGGGATTTACAGATCTGGGGAAATGGAGATTTACAGATCTGGGGAAATGGAGATTTACAGATCTGGGGAAATGGGGATTTACAGATCTGGGGAAATGGAAATTTACAGATCTGGGGAAATGGGGATTTACAGATCTGTCATTCACCATTGTTATCAACTGTACCAGCAGAAATGGAACATAAATCACAGAAAATAGATGTTGTGGTAGGTGCAGCTGTAGAGAAGTATTTGGATGTAAAATATGTTACTGCAGAAGGTGTGCCGGCCTGGTAAAGGATCAGACAGGGCCAAGTAGTGGAATAGTGGTGAGGTTTTAATTGGTGTTGGGTTAGTTGGTAGGTCCATTTTTTTGTAACTTTTCAGGTTCCCTTTCGTGTCACAAGGTGTAGTGCATTCACACTCCAGTACAGTAGGTGGCGGTGTATGCATCTTTCAGTTGGTTGAGATCTGTTAATACAAATTTAAAGAAGAAGGGTTTCGGGAATAAGTTGAAAAGGACCTTGACACTGTTAATCAGACAGCACAAATTGAGTTTACAATGACAAGAAGAAAATTGCATTGCAGAGGAAGGAGCGTACTGATTCATTGCAGGGATCATCAACTAGAGTCAGTTGCGAGACAATTTTTTTTCTTGAGCGGATGGTCAGGGGGCCAGAACATAATTATACAAATCATTTTTAGACTGCAAACTGACTGCCGGAAGCTTAAATAGATATAATATTTGACTACAACATATTAATTTCAAACCTTGCGATCACATACACTGAGTATACAAAGCATTAACCTTTTACTAGAGGGAGCTAAATCAGGGTCACACAGTGTTTCTTGGTAGTCTTGAACAAATATACTTTGAAACAAAAGTATACGCCGTTACACACATGGTTATGTAAAAAAAAAGAGTCAGATATAGAGTTGAAATATATTACATTTCGAGTTTGCATCCCAATATTACACTTTATGTACATCACAGAAGACTGAAACAAAACCATTTGCCATAGTTGTAGGTGGTTTATTATTTTTATTTTGACTTTGTTATGAAAAATATTAATAACATTCCACTCATGAGGCCAATAGAGGGCGCTTGTGGTCATTAGACTGCAGGAAATTAAGAATACCTGCTCTTTCCATGACGTGACCAGGTGAAAGCTATGATCCCTTATTGAGGTCACTTGTTCAATCCACTTCAATCAATGTAGATGAAGGAGAGGAGACAGGTTTGAAGAAGGATTATTAAGCCTTGAGACAATTGAGACATGGATTGTGAATGTGTGCCATTCAGAGGGTGAATGGGCAAGGCAAAAGATTTAAGTGACTGAACGGATATGGTAGTAGGTGTCAGGCACACCGGGTTTGTGTCAAGAACTGCAACGCTGCTGTGTTTTCACGTTTAACAGTTCCCTGTGTGTATCAAGAATGGTCCACCACTCAAAGGACATTCAGCCAACTATACAAAACTGTGGGAAGCATTGGAGTCAACATGGGCCAGCATCCCTGTGGAACGCTTGGCACCTTGTAGAGTCCATGCCCAAAATAATTGATGCTGGCCTCAGATCTGTTTGTGCTCTTGTCAACTCCATTGCTGTCATTGTCAAGCCAAATGTTTTTTTTATGTCAATGACTGACAAGGTTATGTCCGATTGAGCTGACATATGCAGCGTTTACCGTGAATGCCGTCTCTGCCAACGCGGTAACATTTCTTCAAATTTCAATCACGCTGTAACGCTGAACTTCTGCGATACGGATTGAATAGAGTCCTGAATCTTTTATTATTGAACATTGTCCCAGTCAAATTAATTATGTAAAATAAACATAATTAGCACCCTTAGGTAAG
The DNA here is from genome assembly GCF_036934945.1 of Oncorhynchus masou masou. NCBI lineage: Eukaryota > Metazoa > Chordata > Actinopteri > Salmoniformes > Salmonidae > Oncorhynchus > Oncorhynchus masou. The sequence continues at coordinate 23,630,057 of NC_088222.1, read as the reverse complement.
ACAATGCATGTGATTAAAGGAACTATGTGGAATATTTGATTCTGTTCTGATGAATGATGTGTGTTTGTAACAAGCCACCCTGTGATCACTACTACAAACTATTGAAAAACAATTACTTTTACCAACAGTTGATAGCTGGACTTCTAACTAACGTCAATTGATTTTGCCAGGTTTTAATTACACTGTTGCTACCGACTTCGTAGAAAAAAACATAGTAAATAGTGAACTTTTTGTAATTGTAAACTTTATGCAAAGTTGTGTGCTAAAAATAAATTAAAAAATATGGCAAAAAATGAATCATAATCACTGCAGTCATAACCCACTTGCCACTAAGTGGCACTATTGCTGAAGATGTAGGAAACAGAGGGAAGAAAGAAAGAAAGAAAAACAATAGAAAGAAAGGAAAAAGTACTGCATGACAAAAATGTATCCCCACTGCCAGTGTGTGTGTGTGTTGATTTGAGAGTGTTTGACCTGGAACAGCTCTTCCTGATTCAGTCCAAGCAGCTCCACTCCCCCTCTCCCGGCACAGGACTGCTGTGGAGATGGGATGCTGATCCAGACTGGGAATATTTCATGCCTGGAATCTTAACTCTGGGTGGATCACCGCACCGCGAGGCGGCGTGCTGGGGAACACAGGAACTATCTGAAAGGAGATTATTTGGACTAGTTTGGACTTTTTGAAGGTGTTCATTTTGATTTTGCAGCTTTCTCCTGAAGCAGGAAATATGTCTCTGGGCAGTTGCAGGCAGACTATGCTTGCAGCAGAGATCTGCACCCTGATGGCAATTCTGGTGGCAGGCACTGCAGGACAGAGCCAGGACGGGAGGGAGGCAGGGTCCTCCTGCTACGGGGGGTTTGACCTTTACTTCGTTTTGGACAAGTGAGTGTTCTCCTCTGTCTTCTTGCCTGCTCCAAGTCTCACTCTTCTGCAGGAGCATCCATAGAGGCTCTGTAGCAGCCTGCTTCCATTTAGTCCCAGCAAGTCACCTACCACATTTTGGACATTTCTATGCATTCTTATCATTATTGCCCAGAGAAATACCTACACCGAGCAATTACATTTTCCTATACAACTATTTTTTTTAATGGAGTGATCCACTAATCGGAACCAGAGGCATGACAACACAACGTGAACATATATGTCTTCAGAGGCTAATTGGAAGTGTTTGAGCATTGGGTTGGGGTGGTTGAAGAGGGAAATCGAGTTGGTGGAGGGGAGGGCGTGCTTGGGCTGAGGTACATATGCAGAAATTAGAGCAGGTATGTGGATGATATGCAATCTAAGAGACCCAGGGAGCCAGAGGCTGCATACTAACCTCTCCCTCGTGGTTCCAATCAGTTCCACTAAAGTAGCACAGCAGAAAACTGGTCAAATCTACTTCCTCAGCTTTCCCCACATGCTCTATCAAGAGGCTCCATTCGTTTCTACTGGAAAACGAAATTGGGAAAAAACTGCCAACAAAAAACATAGGCAATCTGTAAACTTGTGCGAGCCTTAGAATCTCTGTTTTCACAAAACATTGCCCATATGGCATGTAGGATGCTGGGTAATGCTAGTATATTATTGTTATGTGTTCAAGTCATGTGTTCCTTACCGTTCCAGACTCACCCCTCCCACTGTCTCCAAATTCTTTTAAAGATGGTGATTTCCCCTCCCCCCCAGTTATTGGCAGCTCCATTGCAATGATATTTCTGTGGCGCACCATACTAAAATACAGAACTACAGTAATTCCAAGCTTCCATAAGGGAAAGTGACATTGGAGTGTGAGGTGGCATGCAGTTAGTGCTGTCTTATTCTATTCTCATCCACAATACGGTGAGCAGTCACGGTAGAGGATATATGAAAGCTAGCAAATAAGATGATTTTAGAATAAAATAGCCCCACAAAACCATTAGTTCATGTATTTTTTGGGATACATGTGTAAGTTTTTGGGATGCATGTGGTAACACTTACCATAAAAATAACCAAGTTTACAATAAAAGTAAATACAATTCTGCTCTTGAACGTGCAAAGGCAATCAGATCCGTTTTGAAGTGAGAAAACAATACATTTCTACTTTAGATAATTTTTTGCTGCTTTATATTTCATTCCACAAGCAATCCAAATATTTCATATTAACAGTTCTATAGATCAGTGTTTCCCAAACTCTGTCCTAGGGCCCCCTCTGTGTGCATGTTTTGGGGGGTTGGGCAGGATCGAGTTTGGGAAACCCTGCTATAGATCACATACAGTATTTCACACACTAATCAGAATACAGTATGCATGGGTGAAATGTGTGACTGTCTTCATACAACATGCAGAGCAATGGTAGCTACTTCATGACTCCCCCGTCGTTTCCCCCTTCCACAGTGCGGTGTGCAGTGGGGAGAGCTCCTGTCTTTCTCTATGCCCCAAACCTCTCTCCATGTGTGTCTGGTCTGCAGAACCCTTTCACCATTAGGCCCAGATGTTCCAAAGCTCCCGAGTGTTTGGCAGCTGTGTCAGGACTGGGACTCATATCACAGTACAACGGACAGAAAAACAAGTGAGAGGGAAGAAAAGAGAGTCAAAGAAAGAAAGGACAGAGAGAGAAATCTTTTGATTTATCCTTTTGCAATCAAATTATTCAGACTTTCAAGCATCAACATCTTTCAAATACTTAAACATATCCATTAAATATGTGGGACATTCTATAAGTATCATAACTGCTGTATTGCTATTGTGTCAGTCTGAATTGGCCAATCACTCAAAACCTCTGGCACGTCTTTAGGCCGACAGAAAAAGGCACATTGAGTTCCATCCTTAACAAAACCTGTCTATATGCACCACACTTATCAAGTCTAAAGTGGTCACATATCAAAGTTGCATTGACATTATCCTATTAGACTGGCTTTTTGGAAACGCTGTGCTCATTTCCTGAGTCTAGTGTTGCTGTCCAAGGTAATCATCAAACACATACTGGTAATCATCTGAATAATCTTTTTCCTTAATGCTGTCCAAACTACTCCCCATTTCATGAGGTCCCTGCTTTTATTTTTTATTTGATTTATTAGGATCCCCATTATCCGATGCCAATGGTGACAGCTAGTCTTACTGGGGTCCGACACATAACAAAAAATACATTACAGACAAAAGACTTTTAAAATGTACATACATTTAAAAATATTAACATGTAGTGTCTGTGCGCGCATCTATCAGTTACACATACATGTCAGTACATACACACAACAAGTAGGTCACATGGGGTGAAGCGTTGTGCCGTGAGGTGTTGCTTTATTTGTGTTTTGAAACTTATGCTATATAATGGAAGGGAGTTCCATGCACTCAAGGCTCTGTATAATACTGCACTGTATTTCCTTGACATATATATTGTATTTCCTTGAATTTATTCTGAACCTGGGGACTGTGAAAAGACCCCTGGTGGCATGTCTGGTGGGGTAAGTGTGTATGCCATTGCTGTGTGTAAATTGAGAATGCAAGTAATTAGGAATTTCCAACATTAATGTTTCTTATAAAAACAAGAAGTGGCATAGTCAATCTTTCCTCAACTCGTAGCCAAGAGAGACTGGCATGCATAGTATTCATATTAGCCCTCTGATTAGAGTGAAGAGCAAGACGTGTCGCTCTTTCTGGGCCTACTACAGCTTAACTAGGTCTTTCTTTTCAGCACTTGACCATATGACTGGACAATAATCAAGATAAGATAACAGTAGAGCCTGCAGGACTTGCTTTGTGGAGTGTGGTGTCAAAAAATCAGAGGATCTCTTCATTAGGTGGCAGGTAGCCTAGTGGTTAGAGTGTTGGACTTATAACCGAAAGGTTGCAACATCTAATCCCCGAGCTGACAAGGTAAAAATCTGTCGTTCTGCCCCTGAAGGCAGATCACCCACTGCTCCTAGTCTGTCATTGTAAATAAAATAAAAATCTTAACTGACTTGCCTAGTTAAATAAAGGTTACATAAAATAAAATAAAATATATAAATATATTGTCACGTGGTTAAAAATACCATAGGACCACGCAGCCGTCATACCACTCAGGAAGGAGACGCGTTCTGTCTCCTAGAGATGAACGTACTTTGGTGGGCTGCAAACCTGACTCAGTTACACCAGCTCTGTCAGGATCAATGGGCCAAAATTCACCCAACCTATTGTGGGAAGCTTGTGGAAGGCTACTCAAATAGTTTGACCTAAGTTAAACAATTTAAAGGCAAATCTACCAAATATTAATTGAGTGTATGTAAACTTCTGACCCACTGGGAATGTGATAAATAAAATTTGATAAATAAAAGCTGAAGTAAATCATTCTCTCTACTATTATTCTGACATTTTACATTCTTAAAATAAAGTGGTGATCCTAACTGACCTAAAACAGGGAATTTTTACTTGGATTAATTGTCAGGAATTGTGAAAAACTGAGTTTAAATGTATTTGGCTAAGGTGTATGTAAAACTTCCGACTTCAACTGTATGTTTTGACCATGTAAGTTCACAATCTAAGGTAACACCAAGTAATTTAGTTTCATCAACTTGTTCAACAGCCAAACCATTATTTAGCAGATTCAGCTGAAGTCTAGAATGTAGGGAATGAGTTGTACCAAATACAATGCTCTTAGTTTTAGAGATGTTCGGGGCCAGTTTATTACTGGCCACCCATTCCAAAACAGACTGCAACTCTTTGTTAATGGACACACACGCTTTGTACAAAGTGGCAGGTCATTGATAACAATAGAAAAGAGTACACCACACTTTACATGTTTGACATTAGAGAAGCTTCCATTAAAGAAAACCCTCAGTTTTATTAGATAGGTTGAGAAGCCATAACACATACGTTTTCTCAACAACAGGTTATGGTCAATAATATGAAAGGCTGCACTGAAATCTAACAGTACAGCTCCCACAATCTTCTTATTATCAATGAATTTCAACCAATCATCAGTCATTTGTGTCAGTGTAGTACATGTTGAGTGCCCTTCTCAAAAAGCATGCTGAAAGTTTATTGTTCATTTGTTTACAGAGAAATAGCATTGTGTTTGGTCAAAAACACATTTTTCCAAAAGTTTGCTAAGAGCTGGCAGCAAGCTGATAGGTCTACTCTTAGAACCAGTAAAGGCCGCTTTACCACTCTTGGGTAGCGGAATGACTGGCATTTCTCCAGGCCTGAGGACAAAGACTTGTGGCAGCACAAGTAGGGCATTTGATTTGCAAACTCATCACATGATCAGTGTCTCGTCAGGAACACTAAAATTGCACTTCCGGGCCACAGAATTTCTAAATGTTTGAACATAAAAGTCCCCCACGTAATAGTAGAAAATTGTCAATAACCATTCATGAAAAATTGTCTAAACATTAACAATGATTCATATTTGTTCATATTTAAGTGACATTTGCATTACATTTGGTGTTTTACACATGTTCCAAGGTCAAATAAATGTATTGCTGGCTTTTTACTCCAAACCATTGTATTGCCGCACTACGGAAAACCTGCTAAACAAACAAAGTGTTTCTTAGATTTTGCCCAGACCTCAAAAGTCATCCCCTGATGTGGTTCATGCATTGTTGTGAACACAGAAAAAATATTGAACAAAATGGGAAAAAATTGAGAAATACGAAACCTGGAATAACAAAAGAAAGAAAACAGGAATTGTGGGGAAAAAACTGAAGTAGATAAAAAATTATTTTAAAAGGTCATACCAATATGTTTTTCTGTGCATGACTGAACTTTAGAATGTGTGTTTTGACTATGTAGCCAAGAAGGAAAGAGGTTGGGCCATCCTAGAAATGTTCTAGTGAAATATACAGTAATATATACAATTTAGCAGATGCTTTTATTAAAAATGGTGCTTATGCCACCCTTTATAAAGCACAGGTTTATGTCATATTTGACATAGTGGGTTATGTCACATTTGACATGGGTGGTTATGTCACACAGTTATGCCCTTAACCAACCGTTATAAAGCATGACACATGGTTGGAGATGATTTGTATTACATTTATGTAGTGTTTATGAAGGCTTTATGTAGCCTTTATAAGCTGCACGTAATTTAAAGCGGGACAATTTAAAGTCATTAAGCTGTCATCTTAGTTGATATAGAATGGGAATATGTTTTCAAATACATTTTCTTCCAAAATGCCATGAACAAATTCCACCTCAATTTAAGAACGACCTACTTGAGAAAAAACATATTTCTATAAAAAGTTATTACATTAGTGCACACTTCCGCTCGCTTTCCCTATTTCTCGCACACACATTATTATTTAAAAAAACATTTTAGTCATTTAGACAATGCTCCTATGCAGAGTGACTTAGTGAGGGCAGAAATTTTTACAAACTTAGTGCACAAACTTAGTGAGTGCAAAGTAGTGAGGGCACAAATTTCCGTACTGGGCGAAATCCTCTTTTTGCTGGTCCTACATAGAAGTAAGGGCTTAGATAATGTGTTGGAGCTATACACTGCGTCTGGCCCATTCTCTTCACTCAAACTGCCTTTGATTGTGATTCTGAAAAGATTTCCTGATAGAAGTCAACCATAATGGAATGTGTATGGCATGCATTCAAAGTAAAACCCCATAGAGGATAAAAATACTTATTCTACAACGTCTGCGGTCTAAATGAAAAAGTAAAGTAAGTACACAGTATCTATTCTCTGTGTCTGTGTCAGTGAAAGGTGGGGGAAAAAACTATATTGACAGGCTCTGTTGTTTTATCCGTAACTATGTCATTACCAGTGATGTAAACTACTATAAAGTACTACTTAAGTAGTTTTGGGGGGGTATCTGTACTTTACTATTTATATTTTTGACAACTTCTACTTTACTACACTCGTATAGAAAATTATGTACTTTTTACTCCATACATTTCCCCTGACATTCAAAAGTACTCGTTAC